>NC_047659.1:120607258-120867258 GCF_011762505.2 Arvicanthis niloticus
TTATTTGTTTGGTAGCCTACCATGTTTCATATTGGTTATGAAGATATGAAAATAAGAATTTCACTTAAATCTAATGAAATGTTTTAATACCTTATGAAAATCATTCTCTCTCTCTCTCTCTCTCTCTCTCTCTCTCTCTCACACACACACACACACACACACACACATACATACACACACACACACAAAGAATTTAAGGCAAAAATACAAAAAACTAGCCATTTCAATTCCATGGTTTTGTCACCATCTTAAAAAAAAGCAAAAATAAAAACAAATAACAAAACCAGTATTTATCTGATTTTTTTCAATTTATCTTCAGCTATAAGCAAAGGACACTCTAAAAGTCTCAGCAGTTACATGGTAAAGTGTCACAGGCCTAGTTGACAGAGAGTAGACAGCCACAATGCCCCAATGTCCTGTTATTGCAGTTGGCAACACCACAGCCTCACTCCTGAGACTCTGTAAATGTGGGGATAAACACCTCTGAAGGCACAGCATACCCTTCCCCTAAGTTCCAAAATCTTTCCTGATCACATCTTTAATTAATTTTCCCATTTGTCACACCATTACCGCTACATGGCAACTAGTCAAGAGATTTGTTTATTATGACCATAGCATTTTAATCACATGAGCAATAGTCACTATTCTATTGCTGTGAAGAGTAACTATGACCAAGGCAACTCTTATAAAAAAGGAAGCATTTAATTGGAGGCTTGCTTACTTTCAGAGACTAAATCCATTATCATCATGGTGGTAATCAGACAGCATAGTGCTGGAGCCAGACCTGAGAGCCACATCCTGATCTGCAGGCAGAGATGCTGGCCTGACAGGGGTTTTGAACCCTCAAAGCCTATCTCATGATACACTTCTTCGCACAAAGTAACACTTCCTAATCCTTTTTGAATTGTGTCACTCCCTGATGACTAAGCTTTGAAATATGGGTGCTATTTTTACTCATACCATTACATAGCTTGAGCAAGAGGGTGGGGTGGGTTGGCTCAGTGAGTAAAGAACTTACCTTTTGCAAGGACCAGGGTTCAAACTCTAGAACTCGTGGGAAAATGCAGAGCAATCACAAATGCTTGTGATCCCAGTCCTGACGAAGTCTAGAGGGAAGATACCCAAGGTTCACTAGCTAGCCAGTCTAACCTAATTGGTAAGCTCTGGTCCAGGAAGAGACCCTGTTACAAGGAGGGGATGGTGTTCTTGAGGATGACACAGTAGAGGCTCTCTTCCAGCCTCCACATGTGTATACACATGAGCATGTACACTCGTGAGCCTATAGCCATGCACATAAAAAATTAACATCTTTAGAAAAAATCAGTTACTCATGTTATTAGTTCAAACAGGAATACCACTTGAGTTGAATCAGCACATCTTATTACTTTCCTAACCCTTCACTGAGAATAAGTTTGGGCTCAATTGGAGGTAGAGGACAAAGGCCTCTAATTTGAAAGTGTGGAGGGCATTTTGTACGTGGAGTAAGACAGATTTGGAAAAGATTGATGTAATGAATGCCCTAGGTAACTGCAGGCTGGGGGCCTGAAGTGAGAGAGCAAGCACCAGTCTAGATTAAAAAACATCCACTTCAAATCTCTACCACTCTGAACACATATGAAAAGAAGTATCTTTCTATTTTTTACTCCCTGGACCTGGAACTAGTCTACACTGTCACAAGTAAGAGTTAAAGTAACTGTTATTTTGCAAGACCTTTTAAGGGTTAGTTTGGGAATGACATAACAATAATACTTTATGAGAAGTTATTTCCTGAATACCTGTGATTTGGATGTGAAGGGGCTAAATACACACACACACACACACACACACACACACACACACAAATGACTGTTACACAGCCCAGAAATTTAAATGACTTTTGTTACTTTAAGATTTCTTTTTATGTCTATGTATGCATGTCTACCACATGTGTGGGGCTGCCCATGGAGGCTAGATTCCCTGAAGCTGGAGTTACACGTGGTTGTGAGCCATCTAACATGGGTGCTGGGATATGAACTCAGGCCTTCTGGAAGAGCAGCAAGTGTTAATCCTTGAGCCATCTTTATGGCCAATGACACCTGTTTTTTGTTTGTTTTTCCTTTAAAAAATGTTTTAGAGACAGGATCTTATATAGTCTGGTCTCAAACTCTATTTGTAGCTGAGTGATGACTGAATTTCTGATTCTTTTGTTTCTACCTGATAAATGTTGGGATTATAGATATACACCACCATGGCAGTTTTCATGATTCTGGGAGCTCAGACCAGAGACTTGTGAAGATTGGGCAAGCAGTCTTCCAAATGAACTGCATCCTTAGCATTCTTGGTTATTCCTAGTTAAACCAAACATCACTCACTAATGCCAAATGTGATGAATCTACCTAAAAATGAAATACATTGCCCCCTCTACTTTTTCTAACACACCTGTAAATGCATTTATCATGTTCACAGCTATGTCCATTAGACATTTAATTTACAAATGATTTTTAAAAAATCTGTTCAGTGAGGAACTAACTATACATTCATGCCTTTTCTTCTTGGCTATGAAAGTATACGGCAGTTGTCTGATTAAGAATGGCCCCAAGAAGCTCATATATTTGAATGTTTGATTTCCAGGGAGTGGACAACAAGGTGTAATGCTGTCGGAAGAGGTAAATGTCATCTAGGAGTGGGCTTTTTCAAAAACTAGGCCTAGTCTTGCTATCTCTGCCTCTACCTTGCAAGTTTGATGTGAGCTCTCAGCTCCTGCTCCAGCACCAAGCATGCCTGCCACTCCACTCCACATCATGATGGTCATGATGAAACTGTAAACAAGCCCCCAAATTAAATGCTTTCTCTTGTAAGCTGCTCTGTCACAGCAAGAGAGCAGTAATAAGACAAAAAAAAAAAAAAAAAAAAAAAAAAAAAAAAAAAAAGGAAAAAACTTGCCCAAACAGTTCTTTAGAAAGTAAAACTGATATACCCCTTCCCCTAGGAAAAGGCCAGACATCTTCCTAGCCCCTCAGAAGTCATTCAGAATGGCTTATGACAGCTGGCATGTTACTTTGGGATAGGTCAAAATTTATAAGGAATGTTGTATCCTTACAAGATAAAGTATTTACAGCATTTAATTTTGCTAATTTCATAGACCATTTATAAGTAAAGGAGGTGGTAAAAGAACCAAGACTGGAGATATGAATTCTTATCCACCATCCACTATTCATTCAGCATTTATTACATGTCAAACAAAGATAATTAAGATAGCATATTCCCTTTCAGGAAACTTAGGATCCTGCTGCAGGCATGAGTTGCAAAAATTAATGATAACATCCTCTGACAGGTGCAGTGAGAGATACTGGAAGAAAAAAAAAGGTACAAAATACAGGGTCAATGCCATGGAGAAATATTGTGGGGTGGTGGTATTGCTTTGCTTAGACTGACCTCAAATTCGGGAGCTCAAAGGGTATTCTTGCCTTGTCTTCTAAGTCAATTTTGTTGTTTCATAAAAACAAAACAAAACCAAACCCAAAACTCACTGTAGCAGGGATGTGAAGAACGAACTGGATGTGGTCAGCTTGGAGACAAGACCACAGCAAAAAATTTACATAGGATGAGCCTTTCTGTAATTAAGTGGAGAGTAAGGGAGACTGGGAGACAAGAGTGGATGGGGACACAGTTCACGCATTAAAGCAATCTGACAGTGTTATGTAGACCAATGCTCAAATTTATGAGGATTTGAGGCTAGGCACAGACAGAAGAGAACTGTGATTCAAATAAATGTGAGGTTTAATAGTCCTATTTAACAAGAACCAGCCTAAAACAAAAAGAAAATGAGTATGAAAACACCAGGCTCAGCTGGATAAGGGCACCGGTTAAGTGTGCACTGTCTGCAGTTAGAGATAACGGAGGTAGAACACAGAAGTATGTACTTGTGAAGGTGTCAGAGTGCAAGGGACAATCAACAGTGTGGGAAGCTTCACTGATTCCAAGTGTGGGGAGAAGTAGCTCAGTGTAGAACCCATTTAAGATGGCAAGAAGGTGGGTTCAAACCTCAAAACCAAGAAAACACACACACACCCCAATTCAAAATACCTAGTGACGTTGGCACTTTGGGAGCCACCTAACCACTTGGCAAGCCTATTGTATTCTAGTGGTAGAGACAGAAGTTACCTCCCAGTGGATTTGGAAATACAGAGAAGAGAGACCTGATGGAGACAATGGGTGTAGATTTTTCTTAAAACATAGCTGTGCAGAAAAGCACAGTCCAAGAGAGGTATAGTGTTCGACAATTTTAAAGTAGGCCGACATGAACAAACTGTGTATGCAATGAGGCAAGATCCGGATAAACAAAACTACCTGAAGCAGCATAGGACCCTTAGTATTGAAAGGGCTGGCTTTTTTTGTAAGTGGGCTTTCCACGTCTGATACTCCTTCGGGTTCTCCTTGAAGCTGAAGGCAGAGGAAGGAAAGTAGGGGTGGGTTAAGGGCTGGCCCGGAGAAGGAAGATGACCGACAGCATCTGTAGCTATAGTTAGGAGGATGCAGATCAGCAATGCCTCACTAAAAGACTGCCCCGTCAGCATTTTATGTGCTGAGGGTCTCAGCACCAGAAAGCCTGGAAGACCACAGTGAGGCCTGCAGGGAAAAAAAAATTGCTATGATGTAGATTAAGTCCGGGCCCGCCTCTCAGAGTTATATAACTTCCTGGGCCAAAGCTTGTCTGAGCCTCTTCCCCCAAACCCACCGCAGCCCATCTCGCGCGGGGCTGCAGTGAGAGGAGGGCGGGGGGTCTCGTCCCGCGCCGTCCGAGCCCGGGTGACCGCAGGTGGCGGCGACTCTGCAGTCGTGGCAGTTCAGAGTCCAGCACCCGGCCCTACGCGCGGGAATGAAGCTCCACGGGCACCTGGCGGGGGTTTGAGGGTGCGGAGTGCTGGCCCGGCAGGGGAGGGCGACGGCGCAGGAACGTTACCTCCAACATGCCTCTCCTGCTCGCCCCGGCCGTGTCGATGAGTGTGTTGTCCAGGTCAAAGAAGACCGCGCGGACCCGACTCAGCCCCATAGCCTCGGGAACCCAAGCAGCGCGCGAGCCACCTCCGCTGCTCTGCGCATGCGCAAGGCGGTCAGAACTACCTGGGCGGAGTCTCGGGGTCACCTGACTCTTCCAAAGCTCCGGGGTCTCTGTGGCAAGATCCCGCGAGATTAGGACACTATAAATTTTATAGAAGGTGCGCGCAGATGAGGCCTAGGAAAGGTATCGTGGCTTCTTGCTGAGTGTGGCTGGATGGTTACAAGCGCGGCCCTCTCCGTTAATGGCTGGGTGGGCTTGCTTGGGGCTGGAAAGGACGTCTGAGCCAACCGTACTGGAGGAATTCTCCAGACCCTTGACTGGCTTGTCTTTCTATGATGACCATACAGTCACCATCAGGAGATGGAGCAGGAGTGTGTGCTCTCCAACGGAACCCTGTTGCCCGGTGACTTCTGCGCTTCACTTCTTGTCCATAGCTTTGTAGGAACTGGAGCCGAACATCCTTTTAAAGATGCTAGAAGAACTGAAGAGACGTGGGAGCCTCTGCAGTGTCTGCCAAATGGTTTCTTTTGTTTTGTTTTTTAATGTGTATTTGTGTTCCTGTGCACATGAGTGCTTGCAGAAGACGGGCGAGGTCGTCAGATCCCCTGGAGCTGGAGTTACAGGCGGTTGTGAGCTGCCTGCCCACTGTGGGTGCTGGGAACTTGGGTCCTCTACAAGAGCAGTATGAGCTCTTAACCACTGAACCATTTCTTCAGCTCCTTTTCCGCCATCTTTATTCATTTTCCTGAAACTTTGCAACCCAAGTCTTGTGTGCCTATTCATTGCATGGTTTTCTGCAATTAATTTTTTAGCAAGGAACCTAGACAGTCTGTTAAGAACCCCAGAAATGCAATAACAAGGTTTGCCTTCTGCTAGTTGAAATTAACCTCTAATCCTTTTTTTAATTAATGAAATTTGGAGTCACCTTCACTAACCTGGAATTTATTGGGTCAGTCAATGCCACAGACTTGATTTTGAGCTTTCGAATTAGGATTGGTTCTTACACTGTAAGCTGTTCAGAGAAAAGAAAAAGTATTTCATGACACATGAAAATCAATTAAATATAAATATGTTTATTTATAGTTTTAGTTAGGTTTGTTTGTTTGTTTGTTTGTTTTTTTGACAGTGTCTCATTGTGTAACTGATTGGCCTGCAGCTAGCTATGTAGACAATGCTGGCCTCAAATTCAGAGTGATTCACTTCCCTCTGTCTCCCAAGTGCTGGTTCTAAAGGCATGCATCACCATATCTGGCTTGCCTTAACTTTGACTAAGATCTTTGTCTATACTTGAATGATACTGGCTCAAAGTGGCTTCTGTTCATAGTGAACTGTACCCTACCTGGGTAATATATACAAATTGTAACAAAATGGCTGAACCTCCAGCCAGTTAGCCCCAAACTGCCAAAACTATGTAAGGTAAAGGCTGACTTTAGTCAGGCAAATTGTTCTGTATACCATTGTTTTTTTCATTGGCTACAAATTTAACTTTGAGCTTGTATTGTGTTCATAAGGAACTTGTTGAACCATCTTTGCCTGGCTGTAGAACTTTCTGTCTGTTGAGATAAATTTAATGGTGTTTAATGATTGGAATGCAACATACTTGCTTCTGTGTAGTAGTATATTTCTGCTTTTGCCTTAGTGATGGAGTTGAATAACATGACTGTGAGGTCTAAAATATGTACAGAAAAAAATGCTCCCATAACCTGGGGTACACAAGTCACAGATGGGTTTCTGATGCTCAGCAGAACGAGATGAATGGCAGACTGCCTACAATTTCTGTACTTTGTGGAGCAGAGTCACAGGTGGTGTACTTTCCCCAAAGTATTCCTCCTTTAATAGCCTGCCTCTCATTGTTGTAGTAGTAGTGAATCAGTTGTGTGCACTTGGCTAGCAGTCAGTCAAAATTATGAATGAATATTTGCAATTGCTTTTTTGTAGTTGCGTCAAACGTCATAATAGGTATAAAAGAAGCTTCTGATGGGCAAATGAATCTTAGAGACATGGAGCAGGTCTTTGACACCTTCTGATGTCCATATAACATCTTTCTTGATTCAGTGGAAAATCTAAACTTAGACAAGGTATAGCAGTCTACGTAATCAATCCTAGCAGACAGGTTTGTTTATCTTTGTGATACCATGTATTGGTTGGTATTTCAAGATTGGTCTTTACAGCTTAGGTTCCTTCTGAATTTATATGTCTAGAACCTTCAATGTTTTCCTATGGGATTTTAAAGCACTGGGAGATACACACACACACACACACAGAGAGAGAGAGAGAGAGAGAGAGAGAGAGAGAGAGAGAGAGAGAGATCAGTCCTCACTGAATTCTTAAGGGTAGAATTGGCCAGATGAGAGAAAGACACAGCTAATGAACATCTAAAAGGTTCTGGGAGCTTTTATTTATTGCCAGCCTCAACTGAAATGTTGCCCAGATGAGACTGGCTTATGGCTATGTCTGTAAGAGATTGTCTTTTGCTGTTCTTCATTTTGGTTCTGTGTTTTCCTTGACCCTGATCTTTCACACTTTTTATTCACATTTAGTTTTTGCTTTTAGTGTGCTCACAGAAAATTACAACACTGGGAGTAGGAGTTGAATACCAATGCTTACAAGCAAATTACATTCCAGTTCTACATCAAATGGGTCAACTGGTAGGCATGGAACAAAATGGCTACAGCTGTGCTGGGGGGTACATGACTGAAATCCCAGTCCTCAGAGGCTAAGTGAGATAGGAGGACTCCCAATTTGATGACATTCCTGACTATATAGCAGAGCCTGTTTCAAAAGGATGCCTAACTTGATTAAACATTACAGTGTACACATTAGTCATGCTTAAGATGTTCTTTAGGATAGAAGTGATGAAATTTTCTTAGTGATATAATGGTCTGTGTCTTTTTTTTTTTTTTTTTTTTTGGTTTTTCAAGACAGGGTTTCTCTGTGTGGCCCTGGCTGTCCTGGAATTCACTCTGTAGACCAGGCTGGCCTCGAACTCAGAAATCCGCCTGCCTCCAAGTGCTGGAATTAAAGGTGTGCGCCACCACTGCCCGGCAATGGTCTGTGTCTTAGTCATGGTTTCTGTTGCCATTATGAAACACCATGACTGAAAGCAAACAAAGAAAACAAAATGGAAAGGAAAGGGTTTATTTGGCTTACATTTTCCATTGTAGCCCATCACCAGAGAAATTCAGCACAGGAACTCGAACAGGGCAGGAACCTGGAGCAAGGGGCTGAGACAGAGGCCATGGAGGAGTGCTGCTTACTGGGTGGCTTCCCCTGCCTTGCTCAGCCTGTATTCTTATAGAAATCAGGACTACCAGTCCAGGGTTGGCCCTACCCACAATGGTCTGGGCTCTTCCACATCAATCTCTAATTAAGAAAATTCCTCTCAGGCTTCCCTATAGGCTGACCTTAAGGAGGCATTTTCTCATTTGAGGCTCCCTGCTCTCAGATGATTACTTTGTTGTCAAGTTGGTATAAAACTAGCCAGCACATTATTTTGTACTTTTTTATTTTGTTCAAAAATTTTAAGTTGTCAATAAATACAATTGAATGTATTGTGAAAAACAATGTCTTGACATCTCTAAACATTGGGGAATGGCTAAGTCAGGCTAACATACCTTGTCTTTAGTTGTAGTTTATGTGGTACAATAGATGTCCTGAGCTATTTCTCAAAAAATAGGTATTCTCTGACCAACATCTCTTCAGCATACCTTCCCTCACTCTCCCCCAGTAATCACTCGTTTATTCTGTTTCTCAGATCACCCTTTATAACTTCCAATGATCACACGGTTTCTTCCTGTGCTAGGTTTGGATCACTTAGTATAATGTTGCCTAGATTATACATGTCACAAAAGACAAGACCATATCTTTGTGTGTGTGTGTGTGTGTGTATGTGTGTACATGGTGCGTAGGAGTAGCGTTCATAATCTACCTGCCTCTGCTTCCAAAATGCTGGGATTATAGGCATTTGCCACCTGACCCATCTGTCTGTCTGTCTGTCTGTCTCTCCCTCCCTTCTTTCCTCCTTCTGTTCCTTCCTCCCTCCCTCCCTTTTTTTGGGGGGTGTTGGCTGTGCAGATGATCAAACACAGGGCCTTGTGCATGCTTGCCATATAATATCCTGTGTTTAATGCAAGGGTAGACACTGGGCAGACAGTGAGGGAGGCCACAGGTGGATGGCATGGACATAATGTGAAAGCATGGGGCTAAAAGTGGGGGCCAAAAAGGGGGGGGACCCAAGTTCAAGGGATATAGCACTAAAGTGGGGTGGCCCAAGTAGAAAGCAACATTCATTCAGGACACCTATGTGAGTTGAACACAAGGACTAGAGGCATCTGCCATAGCAACTGATGCCAAGGCTGGCATCTAGGTATCTGGCACTGAATATGGCTGAAGAGGCCTCTGGGAAAGGAAGTACTGATGCACAGACATATCATAGGTCTCCTGTCTAGCTTAAAAGTGAAATATTTGTTAAAACATTGGTTTCAATCACACTGGATTCATCATTGCTTGATGACTCTGCATCATAAGAGTCTTATTCTGTTACTAATTTCTGGAAAGGTTCAGTATTTTATAACACTGAATGACTGCTTGAGTCATATGAAGTGTATTTGTTCTTTGTCCCAGTTACAGAATACCCCTAATCCTTTACTACCCTGAGAGATAGGAATGCTTTCTTACTTGTAAGAGTCCCACTTTGATCACATCTTAATTTATATTGTCCATAGATAGCTTCAGGAAAGGCTAGGTACCACAAAGACCAAATGATTAGAAGATGGAAGGTGGAGTCCTTGGACTCACTCACCTAACATGGAAGGTCTGGGCAGGGTAAAGGATAGAGATTAATCTCCAGAACAATCATGATGCCACCCACATAGTTCCCGTAGTGCTGTGTGAATATAAGTCACTGTCATGCAATCTGATACATTGGCCTTTTCCTTCCACAGACCTCCCTCATCTCAGTTATTCTGGATTTATCAATCCAGTGTCACAAAGGATTCTGTGATCATCAGAGTCAATTTGAGCCAGTAGGAGAAGCTCAGAGGAGGAGAGGGCCCAGGAAAGTCACAGAGGAAGCAACCACGACCTTCACCATGTGGGCCAAGAAATGTGTCTCTTAACCTTTCTCACTTTCTCATCTGACCACAGGAGTTTCCAGGAACTGCACTGTTATCCTTCTTTGGTCCTTGCAATGCCACCTCCAGACCTATGTGAGGGCCAGGAGTAGTGAGGGCTCCAGATACACCCACTCAGGACCCTTTTTGCTCCCATAGGACTTAAACTACCTGTTTAAGTTGTTTGCTCCTCCTCTCTAGTCATGGTCAGGGATGTAGTTCTAGAATAGCAGTGAGTTATCCTAGGTTCCAGGAACCCTGTCCTACGTGGCCCTAATCACCAAATGAGGGAGGATCGGGGCTAAGAACTTTCACCAGAACTGACTAGAACATGACACAAGAACAGATCAGAGTTGGGAATGCTGAAGAAATGAACCCTTTTCCTAAGCCCTATTTAGAGATTCTCTAGACTGCCTGCCCCTGCATGCACACACTACCTTCTCTGCCTTCCATGATCCACTTGGAAGAGAAGCAGCTGACAGATCCCAGTGATCCTACTAACTGGTGACAGTGCTTGTGTGTCTGATCCCTGTGGAGGCCTTCCCTATATGCACTAACTCTCTGAAATCCTGCTCAAGCATCTCAACCGTACACATGATTCCCTAGGTGTCTTTCCAAGGCAATCCTCATTGATGTAAGATCAGCTGAGCCATTATCTTTAAAGGCTTTGTTCTCAATAGTTTTATGTCAACTTGATACAATCTAAAGTCACCAAAGAGGAGGCAATCTCAATTAAGAACATGCCTACATAAGATTGAGATGTGGCAAGCCTATAGGGCATTTTATTTGTTAGTGATTGACTAGAGAGGGCCTAGTTCATTGTAGATGATGTCATTCCTTAGGCTGGGTCCTGGGTTCTATGAGAAAGCAGGCTGAGTAAGCCAGGGGAGGCCAGGCAGCAACTAGCACCTCTCCAAGGCCTCTGCATCAGCTCCTTGCTTCAGGTCCCAGTCCTGTTTGAATTCCTGTCCTGATTTTCCTTGACAATGAGCTGTGGTGTGGAAATGTAAATGGAATCCACCAGGTTGCTATAGTTATGTTGTTTTGTCACAGCAATGACATTCCTAAGTAAGACAAACCTACATATATGAGCTCTGCAAGCGTCATATGTTGCCTTCATCCCACCCCCAAGCAGGAAAGGAAGTAGAGGCATACAAAGGTTGGGATCCTACCAGAAGCCATAACACTGTCGCTTTCAGTGAGTGACAGGTATTGTATGAGGACCAGGTTTGTCTTACTGCTTTTAAGATTCTTGATTTTAGAGCACCTTGACAGTCTGAGCCTCTACACAGACAGATGTCATACAGACCCTAAGAGCACAAATGCCAGACCAGAATACTATACCCAGCAAAACTCTCAATAATCATAGTTGGAGAAACAAGATATTCTATGACAAAATAAATTTAAACAATCTTTCCACTTATCCAGGCCTACAGAGGATAATAGAAGGAAAACTCCAGCACAAGGAAGGAAAATAAACCCAAGAAAAAGCAAGAAATTAATCTTCTCATAACAAACCCAAAAGGAGAACTAAACAAACACAATTCCTCCTCTAACAACAAAAATAACAGGAAGTAACAATCATTGGCCCTTAATATCTCTCAACACCAATGGGCTCAATTCTGCAATTAAAAGACATAGGCTAACAGACTGGATACACACTCATATTCTTGGGGCCAGCTCACCCACAACTAAGTACCACAGCTGGCTATGGGCAAGGTTGGTTCTCCTGCTCTTGTGGCCCCAAGGCCAAGTCTCCCATGATGCCTTTGTGAGGGGTGGGGCTAGTTTTACACAGCTCTCAGACCTCACTGACTGGCAGCTCAGACCAGGGATATCTGCCTGGGCTTTGGTGGTAACAGACCATTGCTACTGAATGGCCAGGGATCCAGATGTGGCCCCTTGTGGCAGCATAGGCCAGAACCCCACAATGGTCCCATGTGGTTTCACTGGCTAATCACATTCTTTACTGCCCTCAAGTCTCCAATTCTGCCTCTTTTCATTGTGCTAACATGGTTCTCTTTCTTTTCTATTTCTTCACCACTTACTTGCTCCCTTTACTGATGCCCAGGGACTCTGTGTGTCTGGGGTTGTCTCAGGAGTAGTCTCAGGAGCGCAATGCCCTGCTTGTGAATTATGGCACTGGGCAAGGGTTATCTTCAGCAGGGGTAGACTAGTTCCCTGTCTAGGCTCCCTGGTGCCAGACTGGTGGTTGTCTCAAGGTTGCTGTTTTTCAGGGATTGTCAGGCTACTAAATCATTCAGATATTCACAGATCAGAACACTGAATATAGACATAGCCTCTCTCCTCTCTGCCATCTACTGATACTCATGTGACACTAAAGCCACTCCTGCAATTTTCCTACACACTGGA
Source organism: Arvicanthis niloticus (assembly GCF_011762505.2). Classification (NCBI taxonomy): domain Eukaryota; kingdom Metazoa; phylum Chordata; class Mammalia; order Rodentia; family Muridae; genus Arvicanthis; species Arvicanthis niloticus. The sequence goes on from NC_047659.1 coordinate 120,619,784, forward strand.
CCCTTATACTCTTTTTTAAAAAAAAGATTTATTTATTTCATGTATATGAGTACACACACTGTAGACACTCCAGAAGAGGGCGTCAGATCCCATTACAGATGGTTGTGAGCCACCATGTGGTTGCTGGGAATTGAACTCAGGACCTCTGGAAGAGCAGTCAGTGCTCTTAACCACTGAGCCATCTCACCAGCCCGACCCTTATACTCTTAATTGGCTTAATAAATATAACTGTTGGTAGCTCTCTCATGTGGATTTTCAACAGAACCTGACTAACTCAAAGGCAGCTGTATCACCAGAGAACTCATCCCAGGAAAGCTGGTCCCTGGAGCAGCCTATAGAGCTCACAGCAAGCTGAGCTGCCTGAACAGCATCCCCACTACAATGGCTGTTCTGGTTTTATAACTTAGGAGAAGGTCTCTTGAACCCTATAAATTTCAGAAGCATCCTGAACTTTATTAATTTCATTTACTTTTTGTGTCTTCTGCTTCTTCCTCCTGTTCTCTGTGGTCATTTTTGGTTTAGAAGAAATAGCTACACAACACATGTTGACTCTTTTTCTCATGGCCATAGTATTTTCCAGTGGGCTGCTGGCTATACCAAGACACACTTGTATTCATGGGTAAGTCCTTGATAGCCAGGGGAAGGACTATGGTGCAGGAGACCTCTGTGCTCTCCTACAATATGAAGATACTGATCTCACAGGATAGGAATACCAACACAACATGGATGAAGTGTGCAAGGTGTGGGATATGAGTTCCCTGACCCAATTTCCATTGCATGATCCAGATTTCAGACAGATGGTGCAGAAGCTGCACCATCTACGATACTACCCTCAGAGGCCTAGAGCACTGAGATGTTGAAGCCACCCAATTCCACAGGCCCACAAAGAGTCTTAGGCCAGAGCCCCAGGCTAGGGCCAGCCAGGAAAACACATATTCTCAGTACAATTGTCATCACAAGGTTTTTAACTGAAGGATCAAATGGCTCAAGAAAAGACCCAACACAGACCTACTCTACTTAACAGAAAGGCTTCTTAGCCCCATACTGCTGGTCATTGAGAGGCCCTGCAGCTGGCCCAGGAGCTTTTTAAGAAGAGCAATTAAAATTGTCAACATACTGTGAACACATACACACTAAATAAATGCAATAAAAAATTTTAAATATAAAAACATCTGTAAACTCTAACATTGATGAATATTACCGACAAAATTAAATACAGTGCACAGAATAGCGATTTATATGTTGTTTAGAAGATAAAAGATTATGATGTTAATTCTCTCCAGGAGAGCTGCAGGCTGTTTATTAATTTGCATGTTTATTTATTCATGTGTATGTTTGGATGTGTGCCTGTTGATCTTTGTCCAGGTATATATGTATATTGGTACATGTGGAGGCCAGGAGACAATCCCTGATTTTGATCCTCAGGAATTATATGGCAAGTAACCTATTGGCTAGCACTGGAGATTTGCAAGGCAAGCACATTACTATGTGAGCTATTTCCCTAGCCTCCAGTCTCTTTTAACAGACATATACATTTTGTAATCATTTTGTATATACATTGACCAACATTTGACTTATTTTGAACTTTTGTCAATTATGAATAGTTGTACCATGACTGTTCATGGACAGTGTGAAGGGGTTTTCAATCCTCTTTAGCATATCCTTGGAGTAAAAATTGCTGTTTCATGGGATAATTCTATTTAAACCTTCTGAGGATTTACCTGACTTTTCTTAACATGCTCTAGCATATTAACATACTAAGTTTCTACTAGCAACACTGTAAGGGTTCTAGTGACTCTGCATACTCACTGATACTTGTTGCTATAGGTAACCTGGTAGGATTTGGTACAGTTTTTGTGACAATAAGCCTACAGTGAATGGAGTTTCCCGTGTCCCTCATAGTATCACTCAGACATCCTGGGCAAGCTCCCCCTCTATTAGTCACAGGTCCCGCTCATCACAGGTTTCAAGAGACAACATAATGCCAATGCTGTCTTTTTCTTTTGGCTGTCTCCTTCTCAAGGAGGCAATGCTTCTCAAATGGTGTCCCTCAGAGAGCAGCAGCAGCAACAGCAGAGACACTGGAATAAAATTTAAAAGGAAAAATTTTGCACTTTATTCCAGGTCTATCCAGCTAGAGACTTGGGTGGACCCTAATCTGTGATTCCAGATTTTTCTGTTGCTTGCTCAAGTTCAGGGTAAGAGCTCAATTTTGGGGCAAGATAGTAGATTAGTGACCATTACTACATACCAAATCTCTCATGTCTCTCAAATAAGGATGGCAGTGTCATAGGAAATAATTTATTTGGGGGTTGCAGGCTGATTGAGTGATCCTATTTAGTCCAGGATAGACCTAAACTCCTGGTTCTACTTGCCTGTCTCTCAAGTGCTGGAATTGCAGGTGTTCACCATCCTTTTTGACTTCACTTTTTTTTTTTCAGAAATGTTCAGTCATGTAATCCCTGAGGAGATGTTTGGGTTGGACACTTTCTAGTAAAGAGACACACTGGATAGGAAATGTACACAATTATTTTGACCATAGAAACTCTAGTAAAGCAGGACTTTTAAAGCATTATCCAGAAATGGCTGGTGACGTAATGTCCCTCAAAAAGCTTTCCTCAATGTCCCTGCCATTCAAAAGTCCAAGAGCATGCTTCCATATTGCACTTCAGCTCAGTGAAAGTGGATAGCACAGAAGATTCATGAGGAAATAATTCCCAACACTCACAGTGGCCTCATTAATGACACTCTAGAAGGAGAACACTTTGGATACTCAGGATGGTTTTTTGTCTTGGTTTGAGTGAGGTGTATACCTGTATGAGTGTATGCATAGGATAGACCAATTCCAGAGCTTGCTAGATGGTGGTGGTGTGTGCCTTTGAGCATTCAGAAGGCAACTAACTGCAGGAGCCTTATAGGCCAGCCTAGTCTATAGAGCTAGTTCCAGAACAGCCAGGGCCACATAGAGAAACCCTGTCTCCCAAACAACAGTAACAAGAAAAGAATAAAGAAAGAGTAAAAAAAAAAGGAAAAAGAAAAAGAAAAAAAATCCAGGGCTCTGCTCTTAACCAGGTAATTGCCCTACTATTAAACTATATCCCACCTTTTTCAGTACTACCTTTTCAATTAGGCAGAATATAGTCTCCGAAGAAGTAGTGCATGTTGTTCACAAGCAGTCATTTAAATATTCTTCCACTTCTTACTGGTCTATAAACTTCATTATAAGAGCAGGTAAGCATCCTCGTGAATATGGTTTATCACCACTTTCTTTAAACACTGTGGATTCATGACTTCTCTTCATCTTCCCCAGGCAGCACAGCAAGATTTTCTTGCCTGGCAACTTTCATCCTGGATGCCAGGAAGGTATAATGCACATGGAACACACTCAAATGTGCAGACAGATGTGGAGTGTGCTTTATATTTCATTGATAAGCTGATTATAAAATTAACATTGTGGCTAGGGATTTAGCTCAGTGATAGAACACTTGAGGGCTGTGTGCAAAGACCTGGGTTCAATCCTCAGCACCACACAAAAACCAAAAGTGAAAAAAAATCACACAAACAAAAACCATTGTGAAATTACATATACAAAGTATTAAAATATTCTGAAGAATAAAATAGGAGACACAGGAGTTAATTTTAAGTATTATAAATGTACTGTTAACAAAACACTATGATACTAACATAAAGAGTGCCAAATTAATTCATTGCTCAGCTGTAAGTGAAAAATTTATATCATTCCTTTCAACACTCAGGGAATATTTTAGAAGAGGGGATGGAAAGAAAGTCAGATGTGAAGGAAGGAATAACATGGTATAGCATGCTGTCTTCTGCACATGGCATGGCCATTGAATTTCCTAAAATAGAGCACTTTGATCACCCACAGAAAACTCGTACAAGATTGGGACCATCACCACTTCATCATAGATAGGGAGGGACCCAGTCTTCCCTGGGAATTCATAGATGATTAATGTTTGGGAGGGATTATTATTATTATTTATTATTTATTTATTTTAGTGGTGTAGCCATTTGTAAGGTTCCCATGGTCCTGTTAATAGCTTGTCACTTGTACTTGTTCAACTTAATAAAATTCATTGGGACATACACACACACACACACACACACACACACACACACACACACACAGAGATATTAAAAAGCACTAGTTGGAAAGAGGAAAGGGATCAGCAGAAGTGAGAGGGCAACAAGGGGATAATTGGGAGGGAACTACAACCAGAATATTTTATATACATGTATGAAATGTCATAATAAAACAAATTATTATGGATAATCAATACACACCTAAATTCCAAATATAAAGATAAAATACAGTACAAACTACAGAAGTAGGTAAACATAGATGTAGTGACATATTTTTGATAAAGTCCCAAAGCCAACATATTGAATAAAGGACGAGTTTCCTTCTCCTTTTCTTTCCTGGTTTTTGAGATTGTGTAGTATTGTCTGTTCTGGAATCTGTTTTGTAGATCAGGTTGGGCTACAACTCACATAGGTCTGCCTGCCTTCACCTCTCTGTTGTTGGGAGTAAAGGTGTGCACCACCAGTGCTTGGCTGGAGATTACTTTTCAACAGATAGCAGGATCAAGTGAAAATCCACACCCATATAATAAACTTGGATCCATGATGTACAGAAGATACAGAAGTGAACTCAAATAAATCTTAGTTCTAAATGTAAGATCTAAAATTATAAATTATCTAGATAAAGATCTTTTTTAGTATAGTTGATAAAGGAACAGTATTAAGAATATACAACAAACTCTTAAAAGCTATCAAACAACCAATGACCTAACTTAATTGGAAAAGCAGTTGGACAGTTCACCGAAGAAGACACACAAATCAGATATAAGTACTTGGAAAGATCCTCAACAGCCTCCCCCTAGAGGCATTGCAGGTATGGCTGTGTGTTCCATGTGTGTCAGTAGATGACAGGAGAGAGACAAGTTTATGTCCAGTGGGCAGACCTGTAAACATGGGATGATTAGTAGCCTAACAGTCTTCGAAAAAGTGATGTCCTGTCTGCCCAGACTGGCTTCCAGCATGGGGAGTGAGCCCAAGACAGACAATGCCCACATGGGGCCACCTTGATTGCCTGTACTAGGAGCAAGTCTAAGATGACTACCAGTATAGCACCATGGAGCCCAGACAGGGAGCTGGCCCCGGGATGATCACCTGTTTGGTGCTGTGCTGGTCTGGGGGAGTGGACCATGCCAGACATGGTCCCGGGGAGGAAAGATGGTCCTGCAGATCCAGAACTACAGGGGTTCTACAACACAAGGCAACAGCAGTATCTGGGGAGGGTGGTGGGAAGTCCCAGTGAGGTCCAGTATTGATTGTGTGGGAGAAGTCTGGGTCATGGTACCAGATCAGTAACTCAGTACAATGAATATCTGGAAGCAAAGAAAGAAGTGTGCACTGTGGAGTGTACTATGGGATACACTAGGACACTGCAGCATCCACAATGTTATTTCTTTTTCTCTGATTTAGGGGAGGTTGTGGAGGTGGCAGGTTGTATAAGGTGAGGGGAGAATAGGTGGGATTGGGTCCATGATGTGAAGCTTATGAAGAACCCCTGAAAGGCTGAAAAAGGGATATTCAACATCATTAGTGATTAGCATGCACAGAAAAGCCATAGCCTTTGTGTGGAAACCCACATTCTTTAGAATGGCAAAGATTTTAAAAGATGGCAAAGTTTCAGATGCTGCTGAGAGTAGAGGAAGATGCTCCAAATACTGTGGAAAGAAATTATGGTATGTCTTAAAGGAGTATAAAGGAGAGTGAAGAAATGTGGGTGGTGGTCTTGTTAGTGTGGTGATTAAATGTAAGTTTGGCATATGTGTCAAAACTTAGCAAATGGCTTATTGTACCCAGGTGAAGTTTATCACATATTAAGAATACCTCATTAGAAGCATGGAACACATCAAGATCTATTGCAAAAACAAACTTCTAAGACAGTAGCTAGAAAACAGAAAGGCAGGGCACAGCTGTGACAAGAACACTTGTGGTTTCAGCACAGGATTAAGGTGCTCACAGCTGAAGTGATAATGACATGTAAATCTTGTCTGTGGACAGCTATACAAGCACACAGCTACAAGGTACTGCAGTGTTTCCTGCAGAAACAATTGTAACCTGACCTGACTATGACAAAATCCCCAAGAGAAAAGCAGAGACAAGGAGAGTGGCGCTTACACTGAGTGGCACTTAGAAACACAGAGAAATGTATAGCCGGCTGTACAGATCAAATGTCAAACATTTTCACTGGTTACTGAAGAGTATGGCTGCTAGGCAGTATGTGCACATGTTACTATCATGCTGGGTTCAACATGGCTGTATAAGGAAAGATGTGACACAGTTCCTGCACCTGGAACATTGCCAGGCCGTTGATCCCTACCATCTCCCCGCCCCCTGTGCTAATAACTGCTTTTGTCCTGGAACTGATCTGCTGTCACTTCTATTGTACTTTCAATCTCCTTTTGGGGAATACACTTCTCCAGTTACTCAGAGCCAATTACTTGACAATAAATGAAACAGATGTGGTTCTCAGGAATGAGGAATGAAGGTGTCATGAGGCTGTGGAGGACAAGGGAAGGCCTTCTGCTTGGCCTTTAAGGCCATGGGAAAGGATTTAGACAACATAAACACAGAGGCCATAAAAGCCTACATAGTCCTTTGTAGAAATGGCTCATTGCCAGGCTTGGCCTTTAACTTGGAATTATGAGGAGATACCTGGACCCGTGGATCCAGTGACTGCTGCATTAATTAGCCAGGGTAAACTTGGGGACATCAAGGATAGAGAGCTAAAGTGGTCTCATGAAGAAAAGAAATAGCTAGGAAAAGAAGGAATCTATAAAACACAAGCAAATGACAGATGGGTTTATTTTATAGGAGAAAGGCTCATATATGTTCTAGAAACAAATGGTATTAGAAAGAGAGCACACGGAGCCATGGAATTGCTAGGACAAGGAAACTAGGATTAGAGAATTAAACAATTAAACTTTTTATAATTATATAAAAAGTGAGTACTTCATTCTCCTAACTACTTGAAGGATTGAAGATGACAGAGCCTGGAGAGATACTAGAGAGAGCTAGCTGCTAAACTTGCATACATTTTAAAACTTTGTAAGAAAGTATTTTAACCCCAGTAGTCTGTCATCTTTCTGTTTTTACATGGAAATAGATACTAAAGATGCCATCTACTGTACTAGGAAACTGTAAGAGGTATGCCCAGCTACCCGTGAAGAAAGGCTGTGTAAAAACTAAGAGGAAATGTGCTTTTTCTTTGTGTTTAGTTTCTGTTTTAAGGAGGCAGGGGTTGGGACTAATGATTTGGAATTCATAGAATTTATATAAATTTAAGTATTCATAAAAATTAGTAACAGCTTCCTCCTTCTCTTCTTTCCTTCCCCTCCTCCTCTTCCTCCTCTTATTCCTCATCCTTCTTTTCCTTCCCTTCTTCCTCTTCCTTTTCTTCCTCCTCCTTCTCCTCCTTTTCCTTCTGACAGGGTTTCTCTGTGTAGCCCTGGCTGTCCCGGAACTCACTCTGTAGACCAGGCTGGCCTCTAAATCAGAGATCTGCTTGCCTCTATAGGTGTTGTAATTATAGTCATATGCCCAGCTAACATGGGCTTTTTTTATGTCGTTCCTTTCTGGGTATTGAACTCAGGTCCTCATGCTTGTATGGCAGAGCCCTAGTGCTTAGCCTCATTGCCTTCTCCTCTCCTTTCTGTGCCTCAGTGCCTCACATGTAAAATGAGGACCATCATGGTGCTATGCTCAAGGAACCCCTCCTCTGGCCTTGTCCCGCTGAAGCCTGAGCAGCTCCAAGTGTTCGAAACTCTGGAGGAGATCACAGGTTACCTATACATTTCAGCATGGCCAAAGAGCCTCCATGATCTCAGTGTCTTCCAGAACCTTCGGGTCATTCAGGGACGGACTCTCCATGATGGAGCCTACTCATTGACACTATAAGGCCTGGGTATCCACTGGCTGGGGCTGCGTTCACTGCAGGAGCTGGGCAGTGGACTGGCTCTCATTCACCACAGCACCCACCTCTGCTTGTGCACACTTTACCTTGGGCCAGCTCTTCCGGAACCCGCAGCAGGCCCAGCTCCACAGTGGGAACCGGCCGGAAGAGGAATGTGGTCTCGAGGGCGTGGTCTGTAACTCATTGTGTGCCCATGGGCATTGCTGGGGGCCAGGGCCCACCTAGTCAACTGCAGTCAGTTCCTCTGGGGCCAGGAGTGTGTGGAAGAGTGCCGAGTATGGAAGGGGCTCCCCAGGGAGTATGTGAATGACAAGCACTATCTGCCGTGTCACACAGAGTGTCAGCCTCAAAACAGCTCAGAGACCTGCTTTGGATCGGACGCTGAGCAGTGCGCAGCCTGTGCCCACTTCAAGGACTCATCCTTCTGTGTGGCTCGCTGCCTCAGTGGTGTAAAACCAGACCTCTCCTCATGCCCATCTGGAAGTACCTGGATGAGGAGGGCATATGCCAGCTGTGCCCCATCATCTGCACCCACTCCCTGGTGACATTCATCATTGCAACTGTGGTGGGCGTCCTGTTGTTCTTGATCATAGTGGTGGTCGTTGGAATCCTAATCAAACGAAGGCGACAGAAGATCCGGAAGTATACAATGCGCAGGCTGCTGCAGGAAACTGAGCTAGTGGAGCAGCCGACGCCCAGTGGAGCCATGCCCAACCAGGCTCAGATGCGGATCCTAAAGGAGACGGAACTAAGGAAGGTGAAGGTGTTTGGATCAGGAGCTTTCAGCACTGTCTACAAGGGCATCTGGATCCTAGATGGGGAGAACGTGAAAATCCCTGTGGCCATCAAGGTGTTGAGGGAAAACACATCTCCTAAAGCTAACAAAGAAATCCTAGATGAAGCATATGTGATGGCTAGTGTGGGTTCTCCATATGTGTCCCGCCTCCTGCGCATCTGCCTGACATCCACAGTGCAGCTGGTGACACAGCTTATGCCCTATGGCTGCCTTCTGGATCATGTCCGAGAACACCAAGGTTGCCTAGACTCCCAGGACCTGCTCAACTGGTGTGTTCAGATTGCTAAGGGGATGAGCTACCTGGAGGATGTGCGGCTTGTACACAGGGACCTAGCTGACCAGAACGTGTTAGTCAAGAGTCCCAACCACGTCAAGATCACAGACTTAGGGCTGGCATGGCTGCTGGACATTGACAAGACAGAATACCATGCAGACGGGGGCAAGGTGCCCATCAAGTGGATGGCATTGGAATCTATTCTTAGATGCCGGTTCATCCATCATAGTGATGTGTGGAGCTACAGTGTGACTGTGTGGGAACTGATGACTTTTGGGGCCAAACCTTATGATGGGATTCCAGCCCAAGAGATCCCTGATTTGCTGGAGAAGGGAGAACATCTACCTCAGCCTCCAATCTGCACCATCGATGTCTACATGATTATGGTCAAATGTTGGATGATTGACTCTGAATGTCATGTAAGATTCCGGGAGTTGGTATCAGAATTCTGCTGTATGGCGAGGGACCCTCAGCGATTTGTGGTCATCCAGAATGAAGACTTGGGCCCACCCAGCCCCCATTCTGCCGTTCACTGCTGGAGGATGATGACACGGGTGATCTGGTAGATGCTGAAGAGTATCTGGTACCCCAGCAGGGATACTTCTCCCCAGACCCTGCCCTAGGCACTGGGAGCACAGCCCACCTCAGACACCACAGCTCCCCGACCAGGAGCGGAGGTGGTGAGCTGACACTGGGCCTAAAGCCCTCGGAAGATGAGCCCCCAAGGTCTCTACTGGCTCCCTCGCAAGGGGCTGATGCCGATGTGTTTGATGGTGACCTGGCAGTGGGGGTAACCAAAGGTCTGCAGAGCCTCTCTCCACATGACCTCAGCCCTCTACAGCGGTACAGCGAGGATCCCACACTACCTCTGCCCCTGAGACTGATGGCTACATTGCTCCCCTGGCCTGCAGCCCTCAACCTGAGTATGTGAACCAGCCAGAGGTTCGGCCTCAGCCTCCCTTGACCCCATAGGGTCCTCTGCCTCCCACCCAGCCTGCTGGTGCTACTCTAGAAAGACCCAAGACTCTCCTGGGAAGAATAGAGTCGTCAAAGATGTTTTTGCCTTTGGGGGTGCTGTGGAGAACCCTGAATACTTAGCACCCAGAGAAGGGACTGCCTCTCAGCCCCACCCTTCTCCTGCCTTCAGCCCAGCCTTTGACAACCTCTTTTACTGGGACCAGAACTCCTTGGAGCAGGGGCCTCCACCAAGTACCTTTGAGGGGACCCCCACTGCAGAGAACCCTGAGTACCTAGGAGTAGATGCACCAGTATGAGGTCACGTGTGCAGACGTCCTGTGCCTTCAGGGTGGGCAAGGCCTGACTTGTGGTCTCCATCGCCACAGAGCAGGGAGAGAGTCCTCTGGCCACATTACATCCAGGGCAGCCAGCTATGCCAGGAACCTGTCCTACAGAACCTTCCTTGCTGCTTGAATCCTGAGTGGTTAAGAGGGCCCCACCTGGCTGGAAGACAGTGCACTGGACAGCCACAATGGATTACAGTCCTTGGCCTGACAGACTATAGGGTCCACTGGGTATCATGGTCATGGCTCCTTACCTGGCCTGGCTCTCTTGGTTCTGACTCTTGGTTCTGAGGACTGAGGGAAGCTCAGCCCAGAAGGAAAGAAGACCCAAGGGAATATCCTGGGACCAGGACACCCCACTAGGACTGAGAAATGTGCATCCCAAGAAGGAGGCAGCACTTGCATCCAGACTGGTCTTTGTACAGAGTGTATTTTGCTCTGTTTCCTTTTGTTTTCTTTTTCTTTTTTTTTTTTTAAGATGAAATAAGGACCCGGTGGGAGAATGGGTGTTATATGGAAAAATAAATAAATAAATAACATTAGTAACAATGATCAAAGCCTTGATGATGTAGTTTTAGTAAATAAAAAAAAAACTGGATTCAGGCTCTCGGGTTGAGAGAAGAAAAAAGAATAAGAAGGAGAAGACAAAAAAATGAGAAGGAAGGAAGGAGAAGAAAGAAGAATGATGAAAATCCTTGGGGAAAGAGGGAACACTTGAACTCACAGTTGCACCCACTACTGACTTTGTGTCATTATTGAATTTGCGCTGCCCCCATTCCTGCATTTCTCAGGACGCTCTTCATACTGAGGCTGGACCTTGGCACTATTATACATAGTAAAGTGTAATATTAACACTAGGGGGCTTAGAGTTCTGACAGTGGGCTTACATTCACACTCCATTCTGTGTTACTGACTTAGTACCAAAACCAGTCTTATAATGAGGGTAAGACAAGTTACAGGACTCTGAGGTCTTCTCAGAAGTCTGGGGTCACTCACCAAAGTACTGCATAGCTGCTATTTCATTTATACCAATGTAATAAAGTGCCCATAAAAATCTTATCATATGGTGCTGAAGAGATGGCTCAGGAGTTAAGAGCACTGACTGCTCTTCCAGAGGATCCAGGGTTCAGATCCTAGCATCCACATGGCAGCTCACAACTGTTTGTTACTTCAAAATCTAAGACCTCCACACACACATACATGGACATTATATACCAAGTCACATAAAATAAATTATTTTAAAAATCCTATTGTACACTATAAGTACAGCAAAGCAGGAGATTCTGGTTTTGTTGGAGACTCAGTTGTGTCATGTGATGTCTTTCTCAAAACTGTCTTATAAGAGAACTTCTGCTGAAGCAGACACATGGTGTTTTTCTGGAAGCTGCCTGGAGAAAGGGCTTGTAATGTTTTGCTAGGCTGGATGCTTGAGAGGACATGTGATATTTAGAAAGTGTATAAGTTTAACCCTCTGGCATTGGTTCACCTTGCCACTCTTTGCTGGTCTTAGTTGGGCTTTGCTGATCCTGGTCTTCACTGACAATGCTCTGGCATTGGTTCACCTTGCCTTCTTTGCTGACCATTGCTTATCATGACTTCATAGAGAGAAACACACTAAAGAACTTATTGTGATATTTCAGTGGCTTCTTGCCACTTCTTGTCACTTCCTTGGACTTTGGCAGATTTGCAGAGCCTCAGAGTTTCTTCTGGATCGAACTGCCATTGCTGATTCACAAATGGTGCTTGGCAGTGGACCAAACTACCACTGCTGATTTGTGTGAACTGAACTGCTGATATCTTCACAACATTTGGAATCACACCAAAGAACTATTTCTAAACAGGTCCACACTGTCCTTTGCCCTATTAACCTTTCCTTTCCACCAGCTCTGATGGCTGGTGGGCTAGAAGGGAGGTTAAAGTGTTTAAGAATCCATATAATGTAAGTTTCGAAAAATCTAAGCCTACAGTACAGAAAACAATGGTTATCCATTGTTTTTTGCTTAAGCAGAAAGCACAGATAATTACTCATGAAAAATAACTCATTGATTTCAAAAGGATACCTTTCCCCATGACTGTAATTTCTTAATCACACTTGTAAAGTAAATGGCTTACATGACAACAGATTCCCTGTTTTCACTCTACTTTTTAAAATATGTTTTCAATTTATATTTTATTAGTAGATATTTTATTATACGAAGTAAAGGAATTCACTATGATATTTCAGTGTATGAATGTGGACTTTGTCCATATTCATTCCCTCTACTTCTTTAATATTTCTCTTTCCACATCCTAGAAGATCCCTTTTGACTTAAAAAGCATCACTATAAACTTTACTTACTTATTTATTTATTTATTTTTGTTTTTTCGAGACAGGGTTTCTCTGTGTAGCCCTGGCTGTCCTGGAACTCACTCTGTAGACCAGGCTGGCCTCGAACTCAGAAATCCACCTGCCTCTGTCTCCCAAGCACTGGGATTAAAGGCGTGCACCACCACTGCCCGGCTAACTTTATATTTTTTAAGCTTTAAAAAAATTATTTATTCACTCATGTTAGTGCTTTGTCTGCATGTATATCTGCTGCCAGAAGATGGCATCAGATCCCTTTTATTGATGGTGATGAATCAGCTTGTGATTGCTGAGAAATGAACTCAGGATCTCTGGCAGAAGAGCCAGTGCCATCTCACCAGCCAAAACTGTATCTTTAATTAAATAGTATTTTTAAAAATTACTACATATTTTCACTGTGGGTTTGCACATCCATAAAATCCTTTCAGGCAAGGATTAAGAGTAGGGGAATGCTAGGAAACTGAGGCAGGAGTGGGTGGGTGTGGGAGCACCCTCATAGAGCCAGGGGGAAGAGGGAAGAGGAAGGGGGGTTGTGGAGGGGAAACTGGGAAGGTGGATAACATTTGAAATGTAAATAAAGAAAATAACCAATAAAAATGAAAAAAAGAAGAAATTAGAAAAAAAAGACACTAACATTGACGCTATTAATGATATTCTGGAATATTTGCAGATAGGAGCCTAGCATAGCTGTCATCTGAGAGGCTTCACCCAGCAGCTTATGGAAATTTATGCAATGACTCACAGGCAAACATTAGATGGAGCTTGGAAATCTTATGGAAGAGAGTAAGGATTTGAATGAGCCAGAGAGATCAATGGACCTGTAGGGGCTCACAGAGACTGAACCGTTAACCACAGATCATGCATAGGACACACTTAGGCCCCCTGTACACATGTAAGAGACATGTGGGTTCCCTAACAGCAGGAGCAGAGACTGTCTCTGACTTTGCTCTCTGCTTTGTATACCTTTTCCCCAACCGGGGCTGCCTTGTCTAGCTTCAATAGGAGAAGATGTACCTAGTTTTACTGCAACTTAATATGCCAAGGCTGGTTGATATGGGGGAAGGGAAAATGAGAAGGTGAGACTTGGAGGAGAGGAGGGAGGGGAAGCTGTGATCCAGATTTAAAGTAAATAATTAATTAATGAAGAAAGAATATCTAAAGTATTGCCTTTTAACCTCTCATCATCATTATTTCTACCATACATAAAGTTTATAGCTAATTTAAAAAGTGTTTTCTGTACTAGGACATTTAACTCTCAATGAAAAGAATATAATGAAGGGACAGATGCTGGTACAACTATTAATATCATAACAAATACATATAGGTCAAACTTTTAGTCAGGCAGAACTAAAAAGAAATATAACACGTGTATTATTTGATAAAATGGAAAATTGCAGGTATTTTTATTGCCATTTCCTTAAGAATATTTTATTGGAAATCCAAAAATCCATTTGGAAAATATTCCATTAAATCCTCCTTATATTAGGCAAACTCATTCACTTTTAATAATTTTTTAAAAAATTCATGACTGTGTTTCATATTTATGTAATTTCCCCTTTCTGTATCTCCCAACTCAAATCCATGACCTCTTTTTCTTTAATTATTTCTGCTACATGGTGCAAGATTGTATAATCTAGGAATCTCTAACCATACCTCTTTACAATATGGTTTTCTAGACAAGATCTGAATGATGACTGTGCCAGCACGATCAGGGGAACTCCCACAAGGCCACTACATGAAATGTTGGAGACAATTAATGACTACCAAGGGAGGAAAAACGGGTGTACTCTAGGGATGAACCCTCTAATGGGATAGATATCCAATACCTGGTGGTCAGTCAGCCCTAAAAACATATGAGAAACACTAAATGCACTCAGTGATTTGTATGTATATGTTTATTTGTGTGTATATATATATATATATATATATATATATATACAGATATATATACACACAAATATATATATAAAGAGGGAATCTTCTTTTTAAAAAGGAGTAGGCTTTCCCAGGTCCTGCCATGGGGGAGTGAGGCATTACTCAAAGCTCTGTGCCTGTGGTGACCTCACTGAGGTAGGTTACATTCAAGTGTTATAAGGAAGAACCAGGCCGGACAAGCAGGTTCCCTTGTTTATGCCCAAATAACGCTCTCTGGACAGCCCTGAATGTCAGTCCAGGATTCTGGCCCCACAGCTGTTGGACACATGCTGAGACAGCAGTCTTTATCCAAGGGCTTGCATGCCAACAATAGCAGAGGATTCCAAATCAGTCTGTTTATCATGATAATCGATAACAATAGTGTCTGGATCTTTCAAACCTTTCTGAGTATAAAGATTCCAACAAGGTAATGCCAGAAGACAGTGCTGACTGTGCATAATCCATGTGTTCAGCTGCTGAACTGTACCTCAGCACTTACTAAGCAACACTGTAGGAGGTTTAGACTTTGCTTTCTCTGCTTGATTGCCAGTATTTCACTTTCTATCACACAACTTCCCCAGAACCCAAACAGCCCTGCAATTGACACACTTGGAGGTCTGCAGGACCTTGGAATAGAGTTCTTCCTGATGGGCAAAGTGTTCATATCAAGTCACATTAGGTTTCTACAAGTCCATGGCTGCAATCACAGTTGGTTTGTACCTTAAAACTCACACCTTTCTCATAGGACATGGAATTCTTTTTAACTCACTTTAGGTCTTCAGAAATTCATCCTCGTAATCCTCATCTTCCGCTTGGAAAACGAAGGCTCCGTTTGCCATTCTGCCACGTCCAGCTAGAGTGGTTTTCTGTCAGTGGTGATGGCAGAAGTCTTTGCTACAGCCTCCAGTACAATGGCGATGGGTAGAAATGTGTACCGGGAGCTCCTTTGTCTGTGGTGCAACCCAAGGCGCGAGGTCTCTGGTGAAGCATTTAGCAGGGCATAGCACCAGGGCACAAAGGCCTCTGGGTGGAGCAGTTAACTGGGAGTAGCAGGAGGGCGCAAAGGCTTCTGGGTAAAGCGGTTGCTCTGGTATTGCACGAGGGTTCAAAGGCCTCTGGTGAAACAGTTGGTAGGTCTTTCTGTTTCTTGGCCCTGGAGATCTCCGGGAGCATCTCAGCAGTTGGGCTCCGTGGGCTTTTTTTTTGCCATAGGTAAGAAGGGGTTAAGTATGAGAAAGATTAAAAATAATTATGTAATGGTAATGTATAATACAAGTACCATTGCCTGGGTCTTTCAGTTTTTTATGTAGCAGAGCTTTGGGCCTATGTTACTTTACGATGGTTTAAAATAAGCTATCTTCAGTAATTTCCCACGTGTACACATTGTAGTTAGATAAGATTCATTTGTTTCTCCTGCATCCAACTGCAAGAGGGCATTTTCCTGTTAACCAGGTGAAGTGAGTGCTGTCTCCTGTGTTTACATCTCAAGTAGCCACAGCTTTGCCCTCCTGCTTCTTACTATAAATATTTTGGGTCCCTGTAAAGTAGGCTACCGATGTTGTATAGACGTTGTTTACTGAAGCATATTGCCAAATCTTAACGTCCAGCATTCCTGTTGCTTTCCACAGACTCCATAAGTGTGTGTCCATGTCTACCATCACATAGTGAGGAAATCAGTGGCATAAATAGAACTTTATTAATATAATCTAAGGGCTGAGTGAAAAAGAAAGGTAAAGGAACATGACTGCTGCTAGGTAAGTCTGAGGAAAATATTGGTTATAGAGATGTGGTTGAGCATCTCTATAGCCAGAGGGAGTGGCTTGTGGAAATATCTAGAAGATCCCTGAGAAGCCTGAGCTGGGCCATATGAGGAGAGGGCGAGGGAAAGGGGGGAACAAGGTGAAGCAGCCAGAAGCCCAAAGGTTCAAGTTCAATTAAGCAACATGTTTGTATTACATAGGGAAAAGGAGACAAGCCCCCTGGGCTGTGGAAATTTAGGGTTGGGGCCAAATGAATGAGGGATGTAGAGAGGACCTGGCTGCCAGTTTGATATTTGAAATAGGCATCTTACTTGAGAAACAGTCAACTGGGTTGTTTGTCCAGGATGCTCTTAGAAACTGGGCTACTACCACTTATCCTTCAGCTATTGGTTGGCCATCCATGGTCCTTTGCCTTGTAGAGTCATTGTTTCCAAATCTGTCTGTCTTTGTATCCATTTTCTTACTTCTGATTTTCCCCTCTATATCCTCTTCCTGTTGCAAATATTACTTTTCCCATAAACATCAATTGTTTAGTGTCTGCACTAACATGAACTCAGTCAAGACGATTCAGTCTTTTAAGACCTTTGTTTTGGTTAGACTGAAATGTCTCCAAAAACTCTTATTAAAATCCCCAAGTAGTCCCTTCTCTAGCAAGTATTGCTGCTTTGGAGAGACTATGAAAACTTTAAAATATGAAATCTCAATTCAATGAATAGGTCACTGGGGGATGGATGTTGATATGTGGTTGTCTTGGCTGGGGTCACTGTTAGTCCTGGTCCATTGTACTCTAAGCCTCTGTCTTCTTCCCACACTCTCCTTCAATGGAAAGATGTTCTGCTCAAATAGAAAGGGCCCACCTATATGGAGTAAACACTGTGATAGAGTGAGTCAAAATAATTTCTCCCTAATTTTGTTTGTACCAGGAATTTTATTTTATCCATGCTTAAGTAACTAAGACAAATCTAATTACA
The DNA here is from genome assembly GCF_011762505.2 of Arvicanthis niloticus. NCBI lineage: Eukaryota > Metazoa > Chordata > Mammalia > Rodentia > Muridae > Arvicanthis > Arvicanthis niloticus. Next base: position 120,637,146 of record NC_047659.1, read on the forward strand.
AAGAAGGCCATAATGCTAGCTTTTGGAGGTAGGGGTCCATTGTATATTAAAGAAGACATCATTTAATCCACAATAGCTTAGAGCCTACTGTTATTTCTTCAAGAGAAAACGTTCCTCTGGAGACTGTGGTGATAGTTCAATTGGAGCCGTGTTTTCCTCTCAAGCATAGAAACCTGATATTGATTCCTTGAACCTTTAAAAACAAGAGCAATGTTATTATCACTGCTTGTAATCTAATCACTGCACAGATGGATCCTTGCATTGATCAAGTCCTTAGAGATTAAGTCCTAGTAGCCTATAATGCATCCTTGTGGAATTAAGACATGGAATAAAGTTCTTTCTTTCTCTTGGAGAAATTTAACCAAGAGTGAGTTCAGTTTTGACTTCTGTCTCTCATGCTCCCTGTGTCTCCCATTCTCCTACAAGGGTATCTGCTTTTTATTTATGGAACTGTATAGAAATATCACATGAAGAATAATGGGATACTTTATGGAAATCTTTAACAGAGGTTTAAAATTTGATCACAAAGTGACCAAAACCAAAAGCAGTCACCTACATATCATTTATCAACCTTATCAACCAATAACCAAATATTGAATTCAAAATGTATGAGGAATATTCGTTTTAGAAGATTATTTTCAACACTGGTATTTGTTGCTTTCATTAATGATACACACACTTTGCTCCAGGTCACAGTCTTGGAACAATGTACAATTTGAGATTCAAGCCATGTATTGGCAGAGGGTGTAAAAGCTGATTGCATCCAGGGCAAGGAAGGTTTACTGTTACATTGTTCTTGTAAAGCAGGATTTTTTTTTTTTTTTGAATTTGCATCAAGGAGACTTTCATCCCTCAGTTTATTGAAATTCTTTCTGTGTTTCAGGTCACAGAAAGCCTGTTGCTCCACATCCAAATTCAGAGGTCAACTCTTAGCACTAACCTGCCTGTGTTAGCATTAGCACAGTGCATCGCTCAGCCTTCTGTGATGTTGTCTTCATCTGCTCCTGGTGACTCTTGACTTTACCTCACGTCCCAGTGGCTACTTCTGAGTCCTGCTTGCTGGGACTCCTGTCTGAGGTGATGATTTTGATGGAATTTCTGTAAAATTCTTTGGATTCTTTTCATTTTCATGAATGTCTGCATTCTTTTCCTTGTGGTGCTAATTTTACTCAAATCCTTAAGGCACAATCTTTTTAATTGTATTGATTGTAATTTAAATATCTTAGTAGAATTTTTATTGTTTTGTTTATGGAATTGGTGAATCCAGAACTTGCTTGACATATTCTGAACTAGTTGCTAAATGTTTAGAACAATGGAAATATTTTATATACAAATTTAATTAGATGGCTGCTCAAAGGGTGAACTGGGAAAGACACCTGTCACCAAGGCTGAGGATGGGAGCGTAGTCTTTGGAAGGAAGGGACTCCTACAGGTTGTCTTCTGACCTCCATGTGTGAACAGTGGCTGGTGAACATGCACATACAAACACATAGACACATTTAAATAAGGAATGATAGAATATGAAAATCTAATTGGAATAAACATTTTTTCTTCCTTAAATGCTATTGGCCTCTTTCTGAACCACTCAATGATTTATACACATGTAATAATAGAAATATCATTTAAAATCTAGAAACAAAGTCTGGATCAAATTGAACCTATGGTCCTATGATTTGTTTCCACAGAACTCACTGTGTGATATGCTGTCAAGCACTGACATGAAATAAGGGTAAGGAAATGAATAGCAAAAGATGAAATATTCTGGAACTAGACCCAGCTCCCAGCATGGCACTGAGACTGATCATTTATAGCAGCACACACATGTCTCAGAGCACAGTTGACTCCTGCAGTATTATTTATTAAGAGGAGTGAGTGGTTGCCTTCTGAAGCAAGGAAATATGGGCCAATAAGGGATTTCTTTTACAATCTAACAGGATCTATTGAATTGCTCTGACACTGGATTGTCACAAACATGTAAAATATTTGCCTCGGCAAATCACATAGAAAGAAACGTGATGCCAGAGTTTACTGTTGGTTTGTCAACCATTGTTTTTGACTAAGATAAGCCAGCTTCCGAGAGAGGTAGGTATTCAGCATAAGTGATGTGGGATTTGTAATTTTAGGCATTTGGTAATCCTATCAGAGAATGTTGGGAACTCTTGGCAGCCTGTTTTCCGTCTCCCAGGCTGCCAGGCTGAGTACACATAAGTAAAATTCAGGCTTTGAGAGAAGCTGTTCTTTGTTCTTAAGGCATCCATGAACAAAAAGGGTAGAGTCTCAGAGTATGTCTCCATTGCTAAGGGAGAGGGTCAATGACAGTCTATGATCTTTTTGTCTTGGTCCTAATGATGGGCCAAGGATGAAAGTTAGTTTATAGTAATAGCAGGAGCCATTCTTGAAGCTAAAATATCACAGCAAGAATGGTTTTACATTTAGCGAATTATTTAAACAAAATTAATTTAAAACTATTCACATATTTTATATGCTTTGCACTTTTATATAGACTATTTCTTCTGCTACAAAAAGAGTACTCAGGATGTAGCAGTGGAAGTGGAGGAACTTCAGTAGTAAACTTGCATTGGACCACATAACCTAACATCAGATCCCTCCCAAGTGAGCAGGATCACCAGCAACACTCTAACAGCCACTGTAGCCTTAGCCCTTGGTTGATTGAGAACTATCAAGTTGTCTGAGTATGCATATTCACACAAGATCTCCAATCTGCTGCCCAGTGTCTTTGAGTTGCAGTGTGATTTACTGAGAAACCAATTGGGCAACTTTGGGAGGTTATGGAGGCCAGACCTCTTGCCTCTTAAAAGCATGCATGTGCAAATGAACAAGGGTTTTTTTTTTTTTTTTTTTTTTTTTTTTAAATCAGTCTGAGGGCTTGTACTCTTTTATTTGATTCCTAGGCCCCACCATTTTCTGTGTGGTAGTGTCCTGGCATGCTGGAAGGTCATGTTTCCTATAGATTAATAGGTCTTCTGGAAACATGTGAGTCACCACTCTTGGCATCCAGGAGTCTGGGGTTTTGACAAACTGGAAACTGGATAGGGGTGAAGAGTCAGTAGAGAAGGGACAAAGAAGGTAGTCAACTCTTGGAATGTAAATAAATAGAATATCTAATAATAGTGATGATGATGATGACGGTGGTGGTGGGAAAAAGACACATAGATGCTGATGGCTAATACCTGAGGGTGTCCTCTGACCTTCATATGCTTCTACATACATTGCAACATTAACTTACACATGCAAAAATCCTTGAATGAATCTTAAAGGCACTATGATAACTGAAAAATTATCCAGTGTAAAAACTTTTACACATTGTATTATTGTATTCTGATGTTCTTGAAAAGAGAGGTATAAGTACCTCACATTAATGATGACCAGTGGGAGGGACAAGTAAGGAGGGTGAGTCAACTAAGGGGGGAGAGGCAAGTAAGGGGTGACTGTAAGGAGTGTCACAGGGATTATTTAAGAAAATGGCACTATTCTTTCTCCTGATCACAGAGGTGCTCACATAATTCTGTATATGTATTGGTTTGCAAAACTATATGAAAAAGACCAATTTTACTCTGTGTTAATGAAAATAATCTCGGGGTGAGCACCCTCTTCGGGTCACTGAGACACAAAAATACATGCTGTGTTCTTGCAAAACAACAAAAATAGAAGAATAAATTTCAGTAAGAAACTAAGGACTCTGATAGAAGAGCAGGAAAAGTAAAAGTTTAGTGAGATGAATTCACTGAGGCCCAATTCCATCATTTCTATGTATTTCCACATCTGATGCCAGTTTTGAGTGTTTTCTTTTGTGCTATATAGTATCAGATGACAATAAGAGCCCCCATGGCTGCTGGGAGATGGAAATACCATATGAAAAGGATGTAGTGACCAACCACCGACCCATATTGGCTACTAAAAATGAGCTCTGTGGAAGGAATTTCCATGTTTGATGATAGAAGGAACTCGAGCATCAGGAACCTGATTAGAGGATGTGATGAATCTTTTCGTGTACACCAGGGGGAATGAAAATGCTCTACAATGTTCTAGGAAGGTGTTAGGCAGACAGGGGCACTTGGTATAATCCCCACTACTATTGTCCTTTGAAACTTTAAGCAGGCCAAACAGTGAGAAATTCACAACAGAGTGTTGGAAGAATGAGTGTTGGAAGAAGTGAAAGGGATGAGAGGGGGTCAGTAGGGAACACAGAGAGAAACACAAGGAATGAAAAAATCTATTCATGGTCACAGAAGACACAATTCTCGAGGGAATTTCATGTTTTATAAAGAAAGAAAACAATATCCTTCACAAGGGTAAAGTTTTATCTTTTGTTTTGTTTTGAGTCAGAATTTCATCATATAGTTTTTTCCACCCTGGAACTTTTACTATGTAGACAAGACTGGTTTAGAATCCACAGAGATCTGACTTCCAAAAAAGGGATTGAAATCAAGTGTCAACAATTTAATGAATGTCTTTTGACATCTGAAATTTCAGTTGTAGATTTTATGCAGAGATATTTTCAGTAACTGTGTTGTTTGTATGTTTTATGCATTGTTGTTTGCAGTATTTGCTCACTTTGCTGGCTTGCTAATGGTAGCTAACACATAAACTGTTTTCTGTATGTATCATGTTTGTGAGGTCACTGAGAAGGGCATGGGCAGAGGCTTAGGCTCTTGTGATATCCCACTGTGTTTTAAGAAGCTAACTGTCAGGCCACCACAGATGAACCACTGTGTGGAGAGTGGCTTAGGTGCCTGAGCCACCACATCAATACCCCAAAGCATATAATGTGCATGCTCCTTCTAGTGCAGTCATAACACAGAAATCACTATATGCATGCATGATGCCACCAAGAACTTACCATTAGCTGAGAGGCTGCAAACACACTGCCGTCCATTGCTAGCCCTGTTATCAAGAGGCTTCCTGTATGAAAAAGCGTAAGATGTGAGTGTACAGCCCAAGACACATGCCATAGGTGTAAAAGCAGTAGGTTTTAGGCTGCCCTCACAATGCTCTGAATGGACCAGTGACCAGGATGCCACTGGGATAAGGCTCAATAGGAGAAACCCAGTGATGAGTGGGCCAACTGCATGCTGCTCCACTGTGGTCTGGTACCTGGGACACCAATCACATGCTGACATCAGTGAAGTACTGGCTATGCCATAACACTTAGGCTGCCTAAATGTCCTTGGCAATAGAGGGTCCCATAGCATGTTGATGTCTAATACAGATCTAGTACTCAGGATCCTATCTCATACTCCTCTGCATGATGTAGTACTAAAAGTCCAGGCATTGGCAGACCAAGTACAATCTACGTGTAGTGCTATACATGAAGGAATGGAGAATGCAACCCATTCATTCAGTGTATGCCTTCTTTATCTAGCAAGCCTCTCATCCATCCATCCATCTGTCTGTCTAGGTGTCTGCTTTTCTACTGTCTTATTAACATGCGCTTGTCAGATGTCCTAGACCTGTCTTCTCTGGGATATCACTACCTGGCTCTTTCCCAAACCCTATGGTCACAAGTCTATTCAGAGTACTTTGTGATGCATGGCCTATCAACAAGATACCAGTTCATATCTACACTTACAATCTAATTTGATAATTCTCTCTCAGAGCTGCCATTTTGAGAGCTTTAGTACCTGGAGGTTAGATGGAAGTGTACAATTTTAGGACAGCTCTGTGTAGGCAGGAAGAAAAAATTTCATTGATTTATTTATTTCACTTTACATCTGCATCACAGCTCCCCTCTCTTCACAATCTGCACCCTACAAGTCAGTGACAACGCTGTGCTCCAATTGTTGATGACCCTGCATGAAGACTGTGGTGTAATCTGTTACTATGACTTGGAAGGGCTAGGTCCAGTACACGTATATTGTTTGGTCAAAGGTTAAGTCTCTGTGAGCCCTTAAGGTTTGAAGTTAGTTGATTCTGTTGGACTTTATGTAGATTTCCTCTCTTCTTCAGGTCCCCCAATCATTCCCTCAACTCCTCTAAAGATGTCATGAACTCTGTCTAATGTTTGGCTGTGGGTCTCTTCATCTGTTCAGTTCTGCTGATGGGTGGAGTCTCTCAGAGGACAGTTTTGCTGGGCTTCTGTCTGCAAGCATAACCTAGATTGGTTCTTGTCCATGGGATGGATCTCAAGTTGGGCCAGTCATTGGTTGATCATTCCCTCAGTGTCTGCAACTGCATTGTCCTTGCATTACTTTTAAGCTTACAAATTTAGAGTTGAATATTTTGTGAGTATGTTGTCCTTTCCCTCCACTGGGAGTCCTGACTGGCAACAGCCTGTGGCCACTTTAGATTCCATGTCCCCCACTGCGAGGAGTCTCAGCTGAAATCACCCTCATAGACTTCCTGGCGTCTTCCCCATCACAGGTCTCTGGCACATCCTAGGAATGAGACCCCCACCCCACAAGCACACTTCTGGTCACCTTTCCCTACCCTCTCTTTATGGTTTTCCCTATGTCAGATGTCTGTATTCTAGTCACTATTTTCTCTCCCCTACTAGCTCCCCCCCTCCCTCCTTCCCTCCCTCCCTCCCCTTTCCTCCCTCCATCTCAGGCTCCTTTTTATTTCCCCTTGGGTGAGATCCAAGCATCCTCCTTTGTACCTTTCTTGTTCTTTAGCTTCTTTGGGTCTGTGGCCTGTAGCATGTGTATCCTGTACTTTATGGCTAGTATCTACTTTTAAGTTAGTACACATCATGTCTTTTTGGGTTTGAGTTACTTCACTCAGGATATTTTCTAGTTCCAAGGAGGAAGATTTATTTATTTACTCATTCATTCATTCATTCATTCATTCATTCATTCATTTACTTATTTATTCATTCACTGAACATCCAACTCACATGAAGACCAAGGTGCATATCTGCTACATATATGTAGAGAGGCCTCGGTCCAGCCTGATAACGTTCTTTGGTTGGTGGTTCTGTATCTGAGAGCCCCAAGGGTTCAGGTTAGTTGATACTGTTGGTCTTCCTGTGGAGTTCCTATCCACTCAGGGGCTGCAATCCTTCCTTCTATTTTTCCATAAGAGTCCCAAAGCTCCATCTACTATTTGACTGTGGGTGTCTGTACCTGTCTGAGTCAGTTGATGGATGGAAGCTCTCAGAGCCATGTTAGACTTAATGTCTGCAAGTATAACACAGTATCATTAATTGTATCAGGGATTGGTGTTTACCTATGAGTTGAGTCTCATGTTGGGCAGGTTATTGATTGGCTGTTCCTCAGTCTCTGCTCCATCTCCAACCCCTGAATTTCTTGTAGACAAGATATGTTTTGGGTTGACATTTCTGTAGGTTGGCCTATGTCCCTATTGCTCCACTAGGGTTCCTGCCCGGCCACAGGAGGCAAGCACTAGGGTTCCTGCCCGGCCACAGGAGGCAAGCTCCCCGGGCTTCATATCCCCAATATTGCGAGTCACAGCCAATAACACTCACATTGATTTTGGGCACCTCCCCTACCTCAGGTCTCTGACTCTTCCTGAAGATGCCCATATCCCCCCTGCCCTGTTAGTTGCAGAACTGACAGGAAGATTTTTTTTTTAAAGATTGTTCTTCTATGAGGTCTGGATACCTGCAGAAGGTCACTGACTCTTGTGCAGGTACTTGAAGGAGAGGTATGAGAAATAATGTGCAGAAGCACAGGCTTTATGGGAGGCTTGTATCCCAAGGCTTCCATAGCACTGAGAACCAACAGAAGCATCTCAGGGCTGTTTGAGTTACTTACAGTCTTTAAATTTTGGTTTCCCCAGAGTAAACATCTCAAGTGCTGCTTCTCTCAGAAACTGACCTGTGCTTTTCATGTCTTCCAAAGTATCATGACTTTAGAACAACAAATAGTAAGTTCTTTTAGTCACTTGAGTAAAGCTCTCTTTGATGCGGTTTAGGAGATAAGCTGGCTGAAGGACAGTTGTCCATGTTTTATGCAGTAGACACATGGTTTGGAGATAATTTAAAGTTATACTACACATAGATTCTAAGGCTGGAAACTTGCACCCAGCATGGCAATACTGAGAGACAGTATAACCTCTCAGATGTGGTATGATTAGGACACTAGATGCCAACTTTGTGCTAGTTCCCTTGGTGTAATGATACATTATTTTGAATGTATGTATTTTTTTCCTAATATACTGGAACTTTTCCGGGACCTCAGAGCCACAGTTAGTGACACACCATGAGATCACTTAAGACTGATATTCTATTGTGAAGTCAATCTGTCTGCTTACTCTGTCTTTAAGAGAAAAATATGACAAATAACTTTTCTTGCCTTGAATCTTTCATGCAAAGCCCTCTGTCAAGCTAAGCTTTAAAATGATTTACTCTTCAATGCTTCTGACCTATTAGCAATGCTTATGTTATAATTGATAATAAAGGCTGGGAATAGAAAATACAGGTTCCAAGCACTTCTACTGAATGGTGATGGATCAGCCATAAAAGGGTAAAAATCTCGCTTTGTTACCTGTGTAAGTTGGGGTCAGCTGTAGTCAGTGACTCAATCCCCTGTAAAACTGTAAAAGATTTCTGTGAAGTATTCCTTATTCCTACCCTGTATGATATTTTCTGTGCTGTTCAAGAAAAGAGATAGTGAAATCCTTGTTTTGGGGCTCAGGCACACAGAGACCGAAATGAAAACACAGACATGTAAGCAAATTAACGAGACAACATTCAGGCAAGAACCAACTCAGACTCTTATAACACACAGAAACAACTCAAGACACAGGGAGAGAAGTAGAGAATTCTAGTCTGGGCTCGCACTTGGGTATATTCTAGTCTTGAATTTATTTTCCTTATATGCAATGCTGACACATTTGGGGTGCTCTAGAGATTATTCATGCATTCAGGCCAACACCTTTGTAGGAAAGTAATATCTCTGACATCATTTCCATCCTGCTATATGTTATGGATGCACGCCTGCTGCAATGATGCCACTGCTTGCTGTGAGGTTGTCCTCAGAGAACGAGCAAGTGGTGGTGCTTGTTCTTAGTCCTTTTAACTCCAAAACTGGATGATTCTTCTCTTTTCTTTGAGGTTTAATTTAATCTGGGTGTTTTATTTTTTGATTATGTGTAGTATATTTGTATCAGTATTGGGTATGGCGGATAGGTGCACAGGAATATAGATGAATAAAGAGATCAAAAGAACACTTCTTTACCCCAGGAACACAGACCATTTTTAGCTACCCATGTGGTTACTGGGAATTGACATGTAGAGTGCTGAGCCATCTATCCAGCCCCCAGATCAGGATTTGTTAGGTAAGTGAAAAACAGAGTGCCATTTAGTTTGCATTGACTGATGCAGAACCATAAATCCACTAAAACTGTCAACCTTGTGCTATGAAACTAACACTTGGGTTTCTTCTTTCATTTAACAGTTGGCGAAACTGAGGCCCAGAAATAGGAAATGATTTTCTCAAGGCATCGTGTCTATTTCAGCAGCACACTGGCCAGACAAGATTTTTGAGTTCTTGTTTTATTCCTGAGGTATGATCTTCAGAATAGTTGCTCAAATGAATGTTGGTGGGACAGAGGAGCAGGCAGAGCATCTGCTGGAGACCTATTGTGTTCTGAAATCCTGCCCCCGTCTCCAGTGATCTGTCACTGCAGTGCTTCTCAGCAGAGGGCTTTCCTACTGCTGTCCTTCATGGTGATGTGTGTGGAAAGACTTTGGGAGCCTGGTGACTTGGCCATTGCTCCACACACTGAACAGAAATGGCAGAGAGAGGGCATGAGGGCTAGGAAGAGAGACAGTTCTTAGGAAGGCAATGGAAATTATTCTGGGATGTGTAGGCATGGAAAGCTTGCCACCATCCCATGTCTGGGGAAGTGATTTATGTGTTCTTGTCACCTACAGGCTCTCATGATCTTCTGTAAGGAAGAGCTTTGGTAAGAATGTGAATGCATTCACTGATCCAGAGCAGAAGAGTATCGGATTGGATGTGCTGTGGGGAGGTTTCTGAAGAACAGTCATTAGGACCCTGTTTTCTCACTCTGGAGTCTGTTTTGTGGGTAGGTGGATGACACACTTGCTGATCAGTAGCAGTGACAAAAATAATGGCATGATGCTGTCCACCATGTCCCTTCTCACCAGGAGCACAGCTCTGTAGTGGAAACCAACTCCAAAGAACTACACAACTTGCTGCTGGGGCAAGCTCACCTTATCATGCTTATGACTCATTTATATTTAGGCCTCTTACTGAGACCATGTAGCAGCATGCCTGAGGGCTCTGGTGCTGCCACATGATCTGGCTGGAAGAGGCATCACTGTGCCTGAGATGTAGAGAAAAGGGGGGTGAGAGTACAGATCACTGCAGAGGACACACACAGGGACTTTTGGTTGTGCTCATAGGTAGTGGAAGGGAAAGTAAAAGCCTGTGTATAACGCATTCTGCTGGGGCTAAAGGGCAGTCTACACAGGGAGTTGAAGTGGTTTAAGGAAAGTTGATGTGCTAGATAGTTTTATGTCAACTTGACACAAGCTAGAGTCATCAGAGAGAAGGGAGTCACAACTGAGAAAATGTATCCATAGGAGCAGGCCATGTGGACCAAGCCAGTAAGCAGTGCCCCACCATGACCTCTGTTTCGGCTTTAACCTACAGATTCCTGCCATGTTTGAATTTCTATCCTGACTTCCTTTGATGATATATAGTGATGTAGAAGTATAAGCATCATACACACACACACACACACACACACACACACACATGAGCGCGCACACACACAATGTACATATATGTGTGTATGTATACATACCTCAGAATAGTTGCATTTAGGGTAAGTAGAAAAGAAAATACTTCAACAATATTGAAATATTACTGAAATTGAAGAGACGTTTTGTTTTGCCAACCCTTCATGTGGCATTCTGAGTAGTACTTCTATAGGAACAGTCTTGAGTATAACTCTGTGTGCATATGTCAAACAGCTTCATTGAAATGCACAATTGTATCAGTGACACACTCACTGCCTTCCAGGTCATTTTTAATGTTGATAAAAGAAATAATTTATTAAATTTCAAACACTTTATTTTACTGTGTCAGGACCAAAACCTGAGCTAGATGGTACATGTTGTATTCTGCTTAAATGAAGAGTCCATTGATTCCTCTTCTCTCTATATAAATACTCTTTCACTTTGACAGGTATCAGATATGATCTGGTAATGGAGTCCTGTAGAAGACTTCTGAGTGCTTGTGAGAATATTCCCAAAAAATCCAGACAAGAGCCTTGTGACCATATTTTCTTCAAAACACCAAATTATCCATGGAATGTCTTTTCATGCTCCTCCCTGGTGTTTTGGATAGGAGTGAGTTTATTCCACATTACTCACTATTGCTTGCTGTTGTAATTCAATTAAGTGTTTAAATGACCCTTTATGAAAAAACATAATTTGGCCATTTGTAGTTAGTTCTTGTGATTGTATAAATCTTGAACTCATGAGAATTATATGTTGAACTCGAGAGTATATAAATATTATCTAAGGCTTTGAATGAAGATGGCTTTAGCATAAGACTTTAATAATATCTTTGGTTGGGCTCCATTCTCCTAGGTCCCTCTGCCTCTAGAGCAGTGATGGGTAGGTGTGAATGAACTGGGTAAAGAGAGCATGGAGGCAGGAAAAATTTAATGTTACTTTGTATTTTGAACTGAGCTCCTTGGAAACACACAGTATTTTATTTTCATTATTAATGGTACTAGGGTTGCAGTATTAATACATAATTTTGCATGAGTTGGTTGCAAATGTAAACACTTTTATCTTTAAATCACTATGTTATATTTGTCCCTGCCCTTAATCTGCCTGTTAGGATTACAGAGAGTCTGGAAGAATTGAAGCAATTTTTATGTGATGCTTAACTTCAGGGCTAAAATTAATTTTAATAAAATTTAGTTCTGTAATTATTTTAGCTAGGGTTTTACTGCTGCAAACAGACACCATGACCATGGTAATTCTTATAAGGGTAATATTTAATTGGGGCTGGCTTTCAGGTTCAGAGGTTCAGTCCAGTATCATCAAAGCAGGAGCATGGCAGCATCCAGGCAGACATGGTACAGGCTGAGCTGAGAATTCTACACCTTCATCTGAAGGCTGCTAGCAGAATACTAGCTTCCAGGCAGCTACTGTTTTAAAGCTTACACCCAGAGTGACACTCCTATTCCAACAAGGCCACACCTCCCAATAGTGCTACACCCAGGGCCAAGCATATACAAACCATCACAATATAGTTTTGCAGTTATAATTACAGTATTTCATCATGTAGCCATCTTTATCTTTGGTTAGACTCGAGCTTGCTCTATAGACCAGGCTTGCCTCAATTCACAGAGCTCCATGTTCCTCTGCCTCATGGTTCAGTTCTGCATTTATTGATTAAGGTCACTGCTATAGCAGACACCCATATAAATAGCACACATAGTCACCATCAGGTTTATGTATGTTTGGCCCTTTCATTTGGTATCTTTTTTGCATCATCTTATTGAGGAAGTGGTGTCCCTTCTTAGGTCTAGGATTATAGTAAAACCAGTGGACTCTCAGTGCCCATGTACACAGCAAGGTGAGGTGATGGATAAGGGGACTTGAGCAGCACCCCACACTTGGCTCCTGCCAGGACAGAAAGGCATCAGCCTCAGTGAGGAAGGTCTGCAAGCTTCCAGAGACACTATTCTTTTACAACAAGGGGTCAGAGCCAAGGGCTGGGTACTCCAGAAATCAGCAGCCATTTTAGCCATTTTCATTTATCTTGCTCCGTTTAGTTCATGAAATTCTGAGTATCTTGATCTGGCCTTAATCTAGGTGAGGATGCAGGAGCCTGTTCATTCAAAGAGACCTGAAAACATAGGTTTCAGTAAAAAAAAAAAATACAAAGTGTTCTTTTGTCCACCCCCTTGTAACTGACCACCGATTTCCACTGGTCTGATCCATGAAGCAACACCTGAGTGCCTCTCTTCCACTCAGTGTGTCTTGTTCAAAGAGTTAGCTCTAACCCTGGCCTTGTTTATGAGGCTGGTCTCTGGCTTTGCCACATGCTGTGTGGGTATATCACTGAATCTTGCTGATACATTATCACCACCCCCTATATATGTGTCTTAGTAAATATTTATGTTAAGAATACAGTATTCAACGCATACATGATTAAATACAAAAGGGTGTCATTACCATTCTACCTGTATATGTTAGCTGGTTTCTCTGTGACCTCCCTTATTTGCTGCCAGGATTTTACTTGTGCTCAAAAGTCATTGGCTTTTTGTTTTCTTACTTATCTTGTTTTGTTTCATGCATGGAGAGGCAAGAACAGCAGCTGTGTAGGCATTTTAAACTTGTATTGATGGTACCCTTTCTTCCTGCTTTCTTAGGGGGAGTCCAAAGTAGACCTTGGCACTGCTAGCTGAGATGCTGCTGAGGGTGTGGTTCCCAGGAGGATGCGCTGCTGTCCTCTGAGGCCTCTAAACTGGGATTCACCCAGAACTTTCTTGATGGAAAAGAAACCCAAGGAGCATGTACTTGGGTCCAGATTCTGAGTGCTATCCATGCTGTTCTGATAGTCCTGCTATGTGCAGACATGCTTAATGATTACAAACCCTGGAGCAGATACTGGTCTCAGTCCCTCTCCAAATTCTATTTCCTGAAGTCAGGCATATGGACTTTTGTTCTAGTGTACAATTTTCCTGGGAAATTCCCTCTTTAGGTAAAGTCCTCTTCAGAAAAGAAAGGGTGGGAGGCACACTATATTTTCTTCAGTCTTTCCTCTCCAGACAGATCAGATAGCTGATCAAAGTGAAGGTGTGAAGCAAGGGGCACTGGTTCCCCCTTTCAATGCAGAGGAAGGTTGGGAGGTGGTGCAGGGGTCATCATACAACCCTGCCCTCTATTTTAATTACCTTTGTTCTGCCATGTGGACTTATTATATATAATTAAATGTGTTGTCATTGCATAGTTGTAGTTTTGTTGGTTTAAAGCATCTTTGAATTACTTTTTTCTGTAACCCATTAGAAACATTGTGAAAGCTAGGTTGAGATCTGGTTCCCTTAGAATTTTGACTGAGGAAATCTTTAATGAGTGTACATCAAAGCACAGGCAAGGGTGTCCAAAACACCCATGAGCAGGGAAACTTCATGGAATCCACTTATTAGTATTCAATTAAGTATATGTGTAAGCTTTGGGGGAAATAACCCAGGACATACGTTTCAGGTCTGATATTGGAATTATATACTTTGTCTTTCTGACTGGGGTGTGACTGCTCACTAAAACTTAGAGGACCACTCCAAGGCTCAACCTGAAAATGTGATCTTGTTCTGCTCCTTAGAAGCAGACAAAGTACAGAGGTGATGAACGTTTCATTTTCCTCCCCTGACCTTGATTGTGGACAAATTTGTGCTTCCAATAAGGACTTTATCTTCAGGATAAGTACGTTTCCATTTCATGCTATTGTTGCTCTAAAAGACTTTGTTCTTTTGTATTCCCTACCACATTATAAAGATTTCTAATGATACCTTTGGGCAAGGTCTTTATAGATTTTTTTTTTTTTATAAAAGAATCACTGATGGAGCATCCAAATGATGTGTCATGATGTGATGATTGTTGCTTTCTCTGTGGCCTCGCTGTTAGTGTTTGATTAACTGAATGTTCAAGCTCTTAAAAGAGTTTATTGAGTATAAAAAAACAATAACTTTTGTTTATGGATAAAGAGCTGTAATTTGAAATTTCTGTTTTACTTAATGTAAATTTTTTGTTACTAAATAGCTGAGGACCACCGCAAGGCCCAAGTTATCTGTGGGCAGCCCTTCAGCTTATGCTCCTGACCACCCGTGCAGCACAGTATTTTAACTACTCACACCCTTGCACAGCCTCCACAGGCGCTCCTGAGCATCTCTTTCTATGGACGATGGGCTGCTGTCTCTGAGGATTCTATGCTAGTGCTCTTACTCTGGACATCTCTAGAAAAGTGCCTCAGTACATAGAGGAGCCTGTGTTTGGGCCTTGGTTCTTTGTGCTGTCAGTGGACACAGCATAGTTTGAAGTTGGGAAATATGTGCTTCTTGTTAATAATTCCTCACCTCTAATAATCCTCCTAGTCTCTGTGTGAGTCCTGTTTTGAGACAAGGCCTAAGTGACAGGGGCAGGCTTTGTCTGGGAACGTCCTCTTTAGCATACATAGGGTAGGAGCAGTGGAAAGTGTAGAAACACTGGTTTCCCTCTTTAGAAGCAGAGGGAATTTGGGAGGTTTTACTTGGGTCTTTGTTCCCTGCTTTTATTGTGTTCAAATATTCATTGGCAAATTAAATGCTTATATATGATTAAATGTGGTTCCATGTATTTTGTTGCTTTAAAGCATATTTGCTACCCTGTAGTTTGCACTCCACTTGAAACGTTTATAATTCCAGGTTGGAGTCTGGTTCCTTCCATATTTCTTCTGTGGCCCTAGATCATATACCTTCAGCTTGGTGTAGCTACAGGTGTGCCAGAACTTCCAGTATGATAAGCCTATTTTTGGCATCCTCTGCAATTTATTGATTATGTAGACATTCAAGCTCTGGGGATTGATGATGTTAGTTAAAAGTTTCATGAAAGTATCTACCGATTAGTCATTGAATTCTGTCTCTATGGATGGGATATTTATTGAGTTGCAGCGTCTGTGCTTCTCAGCACCTCAGGGACACAATATTCAGTTTAATACAAACCCTGGTTCAAATTCTGGAAGTGCTCCAGAGGGTGTGTTTAATTGGAGGACAGGCTTCTAAGTTTTGAGGATTTCTTTCTTGTGTTCTTCCTGTGGGCATCTTTCATGAAAAAGGACCTAATATTCCTGTGAAGAAATGCTTTATCTGGGTTCTGAGCACTCTGAGTGGTTACATATTGTGCTTTTTCAAAATTGAAGTTTGTGAAGAGGAAAACTCTGAAAGCATGCTGAACAGCAGTGAATCCTTGAAGCTGATGCTGCACTCAGTCTTTCAGGAACTGCTCTCCGTGAGGTGAGGATAATGTCCATGCTGTGGTGGAGTTTTGGTTTGTCAAGTTTTACTTCAGGGAAGATAGAGTGGAAGACACACTCTGCCCTCATGTCTTTTCCTTTAATCTCCTGGATGAAAGTTTAACAAGAGTGGTTGGAGTGAAAGTATGAAGGGCAGGGGCACTGGTACCCTCCTCAGATGAAGTGGGAAATTGGGACATTGTGCATGAGGTCAATGTACTGCCTCATGTGGTCACATTGACATTGCCTGGTGACATTTTTCAGTCAATTATTTTCTATGACATGGTTGGACTTTGGTTGCTTTAAACTATCTCTGAATTTCTGTAATCGCTAACCTATCAAACGGATTTCTAATGCCAGGTAGAGGTATGGGTTCCCTTTGGATATCTTTTGAGGAAATTCTTGTTGTGTTCATTATGGATCAGCCTTGGGTGTCCCTTAGTATGTCACTGGGCAATATGGTGACTATGCAAAACTATGATAGCCAAAGTAAGTTCTCTAAAGAGAGGATGATATGAACCTGTAGCAACCCCTTTCAGCAGGGTTCCCATGCTCCATGTTCCGTAACCAGGTAGGATTCTATTCTCATCTCCATGGCCTGCTGCAGTTGTGTGATGTGAGGATGATGCAGGAGCCCAAGCTGAGAGCTAATCAAGGCACCTGTACCCTTGTCACTTTTAGAATATTGATGGCCACCGGTAGTCCGTGATAGGATGGAAACAAAATGGGCCCTGAATATAGGATGCTAAGACATAATAAAAACTTGTTCTCATTAGAGGAACTAGCCTTGAGTTCCCATATCAGTATCACACTTTTCTTTTGTTTAAAGACATGAAAAATAGCAACAGCAAATACTGGTGCTAGGGAATTGTTATGTACCCAGAATAAATCACTTTTTGGAATGTTTATAGATGTGAATCCTAACATTAAGAATCAGATACACTTAAAGGACCAGTTGCAATACATTGAAGGGCTTAGGAATATAAGAACAAATCAAAACAAACAGGGTGTGTGGTAAGAATGATTAAGGATCATGGCAGAAAATCAAGAGAAGGAAAGAAAAATGAAAAGCCAGGCATTCACTGTCATTAAATGGTTAAGTATATCCTTAGCTCTGGGAAGAAGTGATCTGGGATACAAGATTCAGCATAGAATCTGCCCTTTGATTTGTTCAGGGAAGACAGGATCGAAGAACTCTGTGCTTGCTACAGCCTTTTCCTCCCATGTTCAGGCAGCTCAGGTAGAGTGGGCAACAGGAAGGTGGAAAGGGAAGGGGAAGTGGTTCTCCTTGGAAATAGAAGATGGTGAGGTTGTGAATGTGACATGGTACCACTCTGCTCTTTATTGTGCTCAAATTTGCTCTATCAGAATTTCATTTTCAGAATTAAGATAAGTTGCCATTGCTTGGTTGTGGCTTTGGCATTTTGCCAATGTGTTTGACATCCTGTATTGCCTACTCCAATAAAACATTTCTGATGCTACCTTTGGGTAGGGTCCCTCTGGATTTCTTCTGAAGAAACCTTTGATGAGTTGCTATCAGGGGGCGTCCACAGGTGTGCCATGCCATGATGATTGTTGGCCTCATTTTGTACCCACTGTTAGTATTTAAACAAATGGATCTTCAAACTCCTGGAAGAGATAATGACGTGATCATACAAAGGACAAATTCTAACTACATTCTTATTTGGACTTTCTGTCTCCCTTAGTTAAGAAACCTTATCACTGAAAGCAGAGGACCACCCCAAGGCTGCAGATATCAGTGAGAACCCCTTCAGAGTGTATGATGCTGAGTGCCTGTGGGGCAGTATATAATGCCTGTTTCACACCCTTGCACCGGCACCACAGGGCTCCTGTGCATCTCTTTCCCTTCAGGATGGGCTGCTGTCTTCTGTGGATTCTATGCTTGTGCTCTTACTCTGGACTTCCTCAGTGGAAAAGTGCCTCAATACATAAAGGAGACCATGTTTGTGCTTGGGTTCTTTGTGATGTCAGTGATAATAGCAAAGTTTGAAATTTGTGACTATCTACTGGTTGATAAAAATTCCTCTAAGTTTATGCTCCACTCAGTGTCTCTGCATATCCTATTTTTGAGATGAGGCATACGTCCATGATGGGGCCAGATCTCTTCTGAGAAGGTCCTCTTCAGTATAGCCAAGGTAAGAGGCACACTCTACCTTGTGCAGCACTTTTTCTTGTCTCCTAACTGCTCAGGTAGAGTTTCACTACATACGATGGTAATGCAGGAACATTGGTTCCCCTCATTGCAAGCAGAGGAAGTTTGAGAGGTTTTACAGAGGTCTTTGTTCCCGCCCTCTGTTCTATTCTAATTTTTAATGGCAGGTGAATTTCTCATTTATGATTAAATATGTTGCCATGCATTTTTGTCCTTTCAAAACATATTTGATACCCTGTATTCCATATTACATGTAAATTATTTATAATTCAGATTTGGAATCTGGTTCCCTCTGGATTTCTTCTGAGGATCCTTTTTAATTGTCTTCAGCTTGGTGCATCTACAGGTGTGCCAGGCCTTCTATTATTATGGTGCTCTTTTTGACATCCACTGTCATGAATTGATGAAGTACATCATCAATCTCTATTTGGTGGTGTCATAGGTGATGTGGGCATATAAGATTTCAGAATGATATCTGCTATTTATTCTTTGGATTCTTGGTCTCTCTGAAGGGAAGGTGTCCAGTTACTATAGAGCACCACTCCAAGGCTCCAGATGTCAGTTGGAAGGGCATCAAATATGTGCTACACAGCATTTCTGGGATATAATATTCAGTCTAATACAAACCCTGGTTCTAACCCTTGCAGTGCTCCAGAGGGTGTATTTCTTGGAGGATGGGCTGCTAACTTTATAGGCTTTTATGCTTGTGCTCTCACTCTTGGCTACTTCCTCGGAAAAGGAAGCGATCCTGCTACAAATGGGATGTGCTTGTGTCTAGGTTCTGAGCTATGAGTGGTCACATCTTGGGGTTTTTTTCCTTCTTAATATTTGTGAAGATGAACGCTTGGCAAACATGCTTAGTATCAGTGAATCCTTGGAGCTGTTGCTGCTGTTCTCTGTCTCGCGGGATCTCTTGTTCCTCAGGAGAGGAGAATGCCCATGCTGTGGGGAGCTTTTGCCTTATACATTCTTATTAAAGGACAAAAGAGTGGAAGACACAGTGTTTCCTCTTGCCATTTCCTCTCATCTCTAGGCAGCTCTAGTAGAGTAGGTAAAAAGAAGGTTTAGAGGGAAGGACACTGTTTCCCCTCAGAGGCAATGGGAATTTGGGGGGTTGTGTGTGTGTCATTGTGTGCCTTCTCTAATTGCCACTGTTAGGCAAACTTCTACTTTTTAATTGTTTGCCATTACATGGCCATATTTTTGTTGCTTTAAAGCATCTCTGACTTCCTGGGTTCAGTAATCCACTAAAAAAATTCTAATGCTTGGTTGGAATCAAGGTTCACTTTGGATATATTCTGAGGAAATCCTTGTTGTGTCTTCATCATATCTAAGCCAAGGCTGTGTCCTAAGTACCAGGGTTATATGACTTTATATGATTCTGCCTTCAGTTCCTCATACAGTAGGTCTTTAAGTTCTTTGTAGAGGTGATCTGTCATATAAATTGGCTTAAATTAAAATCTGGCTTTTGATCTTTGAGTTTTCTGCCTCTATGAATGAGAGGTCCAGTCTCTAAAGAGTGGAGGATCAAAACAAGTCCTGGGTTGTCAGAGGGAATCCCCTGTGTTCTTGCACACCCCAGGAGAACAGTATTCAGGTGTTCAGTTGAAGCTCTTGACCAGTTTCCCAGAGGTGGGTCTTTTCCTCACACCTAGTCACTAAGCCTAAGGAACTCTTTGTGAGCTATTGAGATGTTTTCCTGCTTAATAACTCACTTGGAAATAGAGTGTATAAGTGAAGCTTAGATAGCCATCACCAGTTCCCTAAAGAGAGTATGGGCAGCATCCTCTTCTTCCTCCTCTAAATAACTACATTAAGTGACATGCTTCAGTGGGGTTAACTTTGCTTCCTGCTCCATAACCAGGTAGGATTCATCCTGGTGTCAATTACCTGTAACATCTCTTTCATGTTAGAATGATCCAAAGAAAGATTTCATTAGGTCAGTATCAGAGACAATTAAAAAGTCTGTACTGCCTCCTGTCAGTATTTGGATGGGCACCAAGGTCTCCGACATGAGATGGAATGACAAAGATCCCTGAAACAAGGGTGCCCATGACATAATTTTTTTGCGAGATGTTTTCTTCAAAGGAACTGGCCTTAAGCTCCTTGACACTTTCACTATTTGCTTGTGTTGGTAGAAGTGATCAGTTAAAGTAGCAAAGAGAGATGTAGATAATTGATATCTTCCTCGAATAAATCATTTCTAGGAATGACTGTGTTTACAGATCCTAACATATTACCCTTCAGAGATTCCTAAAAGGACTGTAGTGCTGAGGAATTGTTAGTGATGCTCCTCCCAGCCCCCTCCCCCATCAGACAGGAGCCGATCTGATGTAACTCACAGAAGGGTATTTATTCTATATGAGCTAGCTCAGGCCCCTCAGCTTACCCCTGACAGGCAGGAAGGTTTTGGGTGGAGACAGGAGCCTGAAATACCTATTGGGGCAAGGCTTCATAGTTAGCCACAATGTGGGGGTGAGTGTGCAAGCATCTAATTGGAGAGTTATCCTGGCCTTTAACAATATTGGCTGGTGCTAGGGGTCATATTATAAACTTAATTTCTACTTCCCTCTCCATTGTTGGTCCTTAGGCAGAGGCGTGATTGTAACCTAGGGGTGCAGATTTGTTGGGAGAATAACCTGAAGACACTGGTCTTGTTGAGGGTTAGCCTAGAGACTGGAGCTAGGCTGGGGTTTATTTGGGGGATAAATTGGCAACTAATGCTAGGTACCAGTCTTTTAGTTTACCTGACTTCAAACTTATGTCAGATTCTCTAAAATGAAGTCTAAATTTAAATGATTCGGCCTCTCATCCCCCACTTTCTCTTATGACTAGATGGCCCAATAATGGGACTTCCTGATGCTTCATGAAAACAGTAACAGGGCTATGTTTTTGTGGTGTCTCTGAGGCATAGGTAGGGGCCCATCAGTGGGAGACAAAAGTGAGTTCTGAGGCTGAATTCTTATGCTGTCCAGGCTGTTCTTCAACTGCAAATAGATATGCAGTGCATCCACATTGTGACTCTGTAGCACAGGGAAATTTCATTGAGGCTCTAGTGGCCCCTGGCAGTGTCTGTTAACTAGGGCCCAATTTCCAGGCTAAAGTTGGTGGAGCTCTGGATGTGGACCTGTTTTATGGGAAGCACAAAGTTTAAGCCAAACATGTTTGTGTACCCACTGGATACCCTCAAAATCACATAATAATTAGCATTTGTCTGCTTCTGTAATAACTTCTGTCAGTAGGTGAACCAAACATAAATTTAAAAGGGGTGAGTCCCATCTGGTATGGGGAGTTCTGTACTTTACTTAGGATGAAGGGGAGAAGAGTCACCCAGTCATTGTCAGTCTTTTAGGTCAATTTAGTTAATGACTTTTCTAGGGTTCTGTTTATCTTCTCTATGTGTCCTGAACTTTGGGGTCTGTAAGCACAATGAAGTTTTCAATTAATCCCCAGGATATTAACTAATCTCTAACTTATCTGTGACACAATATACATCCATTTTCTGGCCATATAAACTTAGAAAAATCATACCTTGGAAGAATTTCTTTTAGTATTTTTTTGTCACCATCTTCACAGTCTCATGCTTAGTGGGAAAAGTCTCAGTCCATCCTAAAAAGGTATCTATATTTACCAGCACATATTTGCACCTGTATTTTCCTGAGTTTACCTCAGTGAAGTGTGTTTCTTGATAGACTCCTGGCTTTGAGCTCTGCTATTGAGTACTGGATTTCTTTTAACCGGTAACATCATAGGTCAATTGACATGTACAAGTTAAATTTCTTAATCTTGATCAAATATATTGCCATTACATGTTCTTAAATTTGTTTAAGTCATGCTTGATATGTTGTTTTTAGTACTTCATAAAAAAGCTTTCAAATTATGGGTTGGGAATTTTTACCTTGGGATTCCTTGTGAAGACATTGGTGATGTGTTTTCTTGATGTCTCAGCTATAGGTATTCTAGGACATTAATGACTGGACCTTTTTGTGCCATTCAAAGTCAGTAATTGATTTAATAGAATTTTTATCTCTGAGAAGAGTTGATCCAGGATGCAAGATTCAGGATAAATTCTGCCAATTCTTGTTGGAATTCTTTGTCATTCTGAATGAGACATGCCTCATCACTGAAGTATAGAGGACCACCCCAAGGATGGACGTGGCAATAGGAACCTTTCATGCTTTGTGCTACTAAATCCCCAGGGCACCACATTCACTCTAGGACTCACTCTGGCACTTCCAGAGAGGTGCTTCTGAGGGTGTGTTTTCCTGATGATGAGGGGATGCTGAAAGTCTTATACTTGTACTTTCACCAAGAGACACTTGACACTTCCTAGGAGGATATG
Organism: Arvicanthis niloticus; assembly: GCF_011762505.2. NCBI lineage: Eukaryota > Metazoa > Chordata > Mammalia > Rodentia > Muridae > Arvicanthis > Arvicanthis niloticus. Next base: position 120,659,620 of record NC_047659.1, read on the forward strand.
CTTATGTCTGGGTTCTCAGGCTATCAGTGATGACATTTTAGATTTTTCCTATTTAAGTTTGTGGAGATTTTCTTGCTGACAATAAATCCTTAGAACCCATGATGCTCTAAGTCTGTCCTCAAGTTGTGTTCCTGATGGGAGGCCTATGTGCTAGGGGTAGGTTATGGTAGGGAAGTTCTTTTTGTAAAAGACAAAATGAGAAGGGTAGAGGCATTGGTTCAGCTCCTTAGAGGCAGAGGACAGTTGGGAAATTGCATCTGTTTATTGTACAGAATACACAGAGTCATATCCTCTACTGTGGTCAAATTTGAACTGCCAGGTTGACCTCATATGCATGATTAAATATGTTGCCTTTACATCGTCATGTTTAAATTGCTTTGAAGCATCTTTTATATCCTGGATTTTGTATCCTACTAAAATTATTTCTAATGTGATTTTGACAGTCCTGTCTCAGGACTACTTGTGAGGCTGATGGGTTTTTTTTGTTTTTGTTTTATCATGGCACATTCACATTTCTTATGGCTTATATGATTGTGGGCCTCTTTGTGGGTTCTAATATCCATAGCTGATTAGTTTCTTCATTTTGTAGACATGATGGGGAGAAATAAAATTCTGAACAAAAATTGCTATTCAGTTTTTGGGTTTGTTTTGATTTTAAGTAGAAGTTGTATAGTAAAAAAAGAAATACAGAACAACTGTAAGTCTTAGAATGTCAGTGGAAATAACTTTATACTGTGTCTACTGGACACCTCTATTGAAAGTTATTCAGTACAACAAACACCCTTGCACAGTCCTCAGATGTGATCTTGTGGGTCTGTTTCCATGGAGGATGGACTGATGTTTTCCAAGGCTTCTATAACTGGTCTCTGATCCTGAGGATCTTTGCTTCCAGATAAAATTGATCCTTCCTAGGAGGATATGCTTGTGTCTAGGTTGTGAGAGTTTCTAAGGCTGACATCTTGGATTTGTACATAATTCAAGTTTGTGAAGAGGTACTTGTTGATAATGAATATATGTTTATCCAGTCTCTGTAAGTTGCATTCCTGAGGTGAGAGCTAATATCGAGATGTCCACAAAACAATAAAAGTTTCAGGGGAAAAATTTCAACCTTGAGATATTGGTGACAAGCAGCAGAGGAATTCATCTGGTTTCTATTCTGTGGAGCTGAAAGTGCATTTGAGATAGATGACAGCAAAGCAGAGATCATCTTGTAAAAAAGTACTGAACCAAGAAAAGGGAGCTGTGACTAACATCCTCCATCTGAGCCTCTGGTTTGGCCAGCAAGTTTGGTTAAAAACCTGACAGTGGAGTGGGAGTAGTTGCAATGAAAGATCCCCTTCATGTTCAAGCTTTAGTGGGAAAAGAGAGAAAATCTGGGGGCCTTAACATTGGTCCCTTATAAGAACTTAGGGTCATCAGAAAATACTTGACACTTGAACTGCTGGAATTAGGGAAGACTTTTAAACAAGGAATGAAAGAGCCTGGTGCAACCTGGCTCATGGGGGCTATAGGAAAAGATAGAAATCAAATGGAATCTTTCTGAGTGCTGAGGAAGGAGGAAAACTGAGTAATGTAACTTTCCATTCTTCCTTAAGGCAAAAAAAAAAAAAAAAAAAAAAAGTAACCTGAGACAGTATGATGGAAACCATTGATTAATGGATTGGCATATCAAATCCATTAGGAACACATGGTTAACTCCAGTCCATGTCCCCATAAGTATCAGGGGCTAGAAGACCAATAAAGAGGGACAGTAGCTTTTGTGGGAAATCAGAAGAAGAGACACTGTGTTTGGCTTTAATTCACTAGGAGAGGTTAATTGTATTCACATGATTCATAAAAAAAAAGATTGATCCAGTGGACAGATCCAGACTAGTACAGAACTTTAAGAACTTTGCTGCACAGTTTAGTGGGGCAGGACTTTATATAATAGAAAAGGCTTTTGTTGATCTGGATGATATAAACAAGCAAGGAACGGTATAGAATGTGAGAGAGGGCACTGTAAATGAGCTAAAAATATGGAAAACCAGAGCAAGAAGTCTATCTGTGTTCCTCAAAGATAAAGGTAGCTCGATTTGTGTCAATATGGAGTCCCCATCCACCTAAAAAAAGAAAAAAAACCCAACAAATCATTGCTGAAACGCCAAATTTTGTGCTAAATGATTCCTGGAATGCTTTAAAGCCTGAGGAATAGTTGGCAGCTGGCATCTGTGATGGACTAATTCAAGTGAGGATGATCAAGTCAGAGGCAAACATCCCCCAATATGAAGCAGTGTTTATTTCCTTCTAGGAAAGGTTAATGCTAAGCACAGAGATGGTTTGCTCAGCTTTAAACTCTGGAATAGTGAAGTTTGTTGAATGGGGAAAGCTAAAGCTATAGAAAGAGCTACAGTCCTAACCAAGCAACCTCCACACATATGAAACTAGCAGGTGCAGCAGGCAAGAGCACAGCCATGTGTCCCTTTGGTCCTGAGTATGTCTAATCACATCAAGTCAGACATAGAGAGTTTAACTGGTCATGGATGGACAAATGTAGGGGGCTCCATAGAAGAGCTCCAGGATATAGAAACATAACAGCTCAGAGGGACTGAGTGAGCATTACAGGGAGCTAATTAGCAGCTTCTGTCCACTTTTTATACCCACCTTGATCTGTGGAGGAACTGATACTGATACGAGTGGATAGAACATTTCCATGCTGCCTTAGATCTTGCTTGTGTTCAACTTTAGTATCTTCTTAGTTGTGAACTTCTGGGATCACCATTCTCTTAATAGAACAGATGAAACCGATAGCTTGAGTGCTTCAACAAGTTCACTTTTGTAATCCCACTACTTGATAGGGGATAGTAGTTAAGGAGGCTGCTTTGTCCTACCCATCCTCCAGAAAACATTTTGTTACATGGATGATACAAGGTTAACCTTTGAGTGTTTTGCAGATTTGGCAAGCCACTGGAGAGCCACCCAGGTACAAGGGTAATTCGGTCTACTCTACATTCCTAAAAGGGCTCAGTTAATTGAAAGAAAGAAGATACTTTCCTTGTATGAAAATCTATACTCCCAGAAGGCATGTGATAACTACATGAAAACCTAGTGCCAGGGATGGTCAACCTACCTGAGAGTTGTTGGTCATGGAAACCCTTGAGGGCCCACAAACCATAGATTCTATTGCTACTGATGCTGGTTGTATGCCAGAACTAAACAGTAAGACTTGTTTGCTGAAGACAATGCTTTGACTGCAGGACATAGGAAACAAAGCTGGGACTGAACTGGAAACACCTACCCTGCTGGTAGGCAATCGTAGTGTCAGAGGGTGGCATTAAGGTTGCTGGTAGAGATATGTCACTAACATGTACCTGCTGCTTAAATGAGTGACAAATCTGCCAGGAGGTCCCTCTCATTTTGTAATGGCTAGATTAACATGATAGCAATTCCAAACGCCTTCTGATTGGAACTAAGGCTCACTCCATAAGAGGGGGTTCATATCTGATACTGTAAGTCTGGACAAAATCCTGTAGATGTGGTGCTCATAGATCACAATGGGGAATAGCTTCCATTCTTTCATTAGATGGATTAGACATTCCTGTCAGATGTTGATACCTCTGCCTTCTAAACAAGTGTGTTTTTAATGCCGTAGATTGCCGAAGTTCTCAGCATCACCTCAACCACCAGTGAAGCTCTTGAGATCAAGGGACTGTTGCCGCGATACAGTGTCCTAATTCTTAGCCATATGTGGATATGTTTGCCACCCCTTCCAAGGCTCAGGGACCATTGCGGAAGAGGTGGCGGAAAGAATGTAAGAGCCGAAGGATAGGGGTAGAGTGCTGTGTAGCAGTTTCCCAGGAGTTTGAACCATTACACCCTACAGGGAAGCTCCTTAGCCAGAAGGTAACCAACTTAAAGTAGCTTCAGAAAGCCCCTGAAACTGACCAGATTCACCCCTCTCAAGAGTAAACAAAAATGGCTGCTGAGGGTTTCTTCAGTGAGGCAAGGCTTTAAACAAGTCTTTCAGGCAGGGAAAGCTGTAAAGACTCTCAGATCAGCTGCCTAGCAGAAGCAGAAAGCAGCTGAACTGACTAGAAGAGATTCAGATCAACTGAGTCCCTTCAAAGTACATGCTCCAACCAACTGAGCTACCTCAAAGAACACTCTCCAACTTGTTGTGGTGTCTTTGGGCTGTGGAGTGTGCTGCCACTTCCCAGCTTTTGTGAGATCTCACCTGTGCTTTGGTGGGGCCTTGGAGATACCTCTGTCTTTGAATAATTTCTACTTCTGTAAGTAACCTTTCCCCTATAATTCTGTAAGTAACCCCAATAAAACCCATTGTTCACCCAGGTGGAATTTGTTGCTATCTATACTTTGTTCTGTCCTGTTCTCCCTCTCTGGGGTAAATAGTCATTTGTGTTGTATCTCTAAAAGATAAGTCTCACACAAAAGACTGCAAGTCCATTCCAGTTTTATCCTGTAGAAAAGCACAGCACAAACTATAGCGCATTTTAAGGGACTAAGACTGGTGTCCCACATCTGTAATGCCAGTACTTAGAACGAGGAGGCAGGAGGATCATAAGTGTTAGGTGGGACACCTGTTCATTCCCTGCACAAGCTGCAAAACTGCATTTGCACTCCTTCCCCAGCCCTGCCCCCACAGGGAAAACTCCCTGCCCAGGTGGTGAAAACTCTGGGCCAACATATCATCACTCCTAGTCCATGGGGTTTCTAGCAACCCATCCCAGAGTGCTCACATGGGTTCACCTTTGGACCATATTTGGACATAATCCCAGCCCCTACCTTACAAGTCACCACCACTCCAAGACACATAGCCTCCCCCACTTGTTTTAGCCTTGAAGTGTAACTTCACTCTCCTTCTCCAGTAACATCTTTGAACCCACAGGAAAGCTGCTTCCTAATAAACCTGCCTTCATCTACTTTTAATCTGCTCTAATCTAACCTATATCTGTGTCACCAAGGGAGAAAAAAAAAACCCTATCAAAGATCTTGGGGCCAGTCTGAATTTTATACCCAGTTTCATGTCAATCTTTTTCTACGAAGGGGCACTCTGTGTTAATCACAAAAAAGAAAACAATGAAAGAAAATACCCCTGACACAGGACTTTCGGAAACATAGAAGGTAAATTTCTAAGACCATCACACAAGAAAAGGGAACTGAAGAAATCTCTTATTTATGATTTAATTATAAAGTTGAGATTCTGGTCAAAGCAATGTAGACAGGGACCACCCTACCGAGCTCCGCAGAAGACAATAACTACACAGAGTGAACCCTACATTTCTTTTTGAAAAAAAATATTTTTGTTTCATGTGTATGTGTTTGCATGTTTACTCATGTACTATCTTGACTACCAGGTGCTTGCAAGACTAGAAAATGGCAGTGTGTCCATTGGCACTGACATTATAGATGGTTGTGTGTTCTTTTTATTGAACCCAGGTTTTCTGCAAGAACAGCCAATGCCCTGAGCCATTTCTCCATACCTTGTCCATGGTAACAGTAGTGTATCCCCATGTGAAATGTACACAGAGAGTAGAGACAGAAAGGGTCTATTTTCAAAAGGAAATTAGCTTGCAGAGGTGCACCAAGGGGGAAATCATGCCATCTGATGACAGGTAAACAAACCGCTCTGCTGCTGACCAGTGAACAGATTGGCCTGTGTCATGCAGTAATCTTTTTCATTTCATTTTGTTTTCTTCCCTTTTGGCAATAGAGCATAATTGTTATTCACTTACTCATGTATTTATAATTTACATTCACGCTATTTTTGTGTGGTGGGTCACATGCTGAATGGGTTTTGTGTGTGTAGGTGAAAGGACAACTTGTGAGAGTCAGTGTGAACTGAGGTCATCTGGATTAGAGGCAGGGGCATTTATCTGTGGAGTCATCAACAGAGGAGATGATTCTCTCTCGCTCTCTCTCTCTCTCTCTCTCTCTCTCTCTCTCTCTCTCTCTCTCTGTGTGTGTGTGTGTGTGTGTGTACATCCTGTGTAGTTGGGTGTCCATACTGTGTTTAGTTGGCAAGTACATTCAAGGGCACACATGGTCCATGACACATGCTTAAAGTCGGAGGATAATTTTATGGAGCTTGTTTTTCCTTCCTCCTTTACACGGTTTCCAAAGATCAGATTTCTGTCACCAGGCTGAGTGCCAAGCATCTTTATCAACTGAGATTCCCTGCCAGCCTCAGAAATGAGAAAGTTAGAACGTATATTAAATAAGCAATGTATCACAAATATGTAAACAGTAATGGGAAAGCCTATGTCCTCAATACATAATACACACTCTACTGTCAGGCCTATCCTAGTATTGACTACCACAAAACACAAATCGATAGATAATAAAATTATTAAAACATATGTCCCATCAACTCAGGCTGCTTCTGGTGCCATTCTATGACAAACAAATATAAACAAGTATGAATGGGCCACACAAGTAGACTGCTGACCTTATTTTACTTTCCTGTTGCTGTCAGTCTGGGATCTAGAGAATCAGGCATATCTAGGAATCCAGGGAATACTCACATATAACGCGCGCCTCCCGCGTTGCCCCACGCCCGTGGACGAGAAAACACGCGAGAGGCAATTTGGGTAGTTACTGCAAAACGAGGACTTTTTACTCTGTGACACACACGTGGAAAATGCGGAAGGACGTGGAAGGGCGGAAGGGCTGAGATCCGGAAGGGGCCTAGCTTAAATACAGCCCAGAGTGACGTATTCACTTCTGATTGGCTGTTCGCTCACCACCCAATATTATGCCTCGGGATTGGCAGTGACTTTGGCGCGCTTCCTGCCTAGCAGCTGCACAGATAATTGTTTACTTCTGGAGAAGACTCGAGGCCAGCGCCATCTTGGAAATGCAAACGTATAGCCACTGCTAACAGCGGCTTCCTACACTCACATCTCAGAGCAGATGGCCACACTAGTGAACCGACCTTCATTGTACACAATGACCTCTCCCACATCTTTATCTGTCACCACATATAATATATGCAACACACAGAGTAACCGATTCATCCAAGTTTACATTATCAGCACAGCGTCCTCTCAGCAGTAGGCTATTGAAAGTTACATTTGAGAGTCAAAGCTTACATGCGGATTTTCAGCTCTAGCAGACTTTTTTGTTTTTATTAATCATTCCATTCTTTTACATGTCAAATGATATCCCACTTCCCCATTAACCACTCCACTGACCCCCACCCCGTCACATGATATCCCACTTCACAGTTACCCCTCTACCAACTTCCCCCATCCCCCCTCTCCTTTGCCTGTCTGAGAGTACCCACCCACCCACCTACCCACACTCTCCCACCCCACAGTTCCAGCATCCCCCTACTCTTAGGCATCAAACCTCCTGGGGGCCAAGGCCCTCCCCTCCCATTGCTGTCAGGCAAGGCCATCCTCTGCTACATATGTATCTGAAGCCATGGATCCCTCCAGGTACACTCCTTGGTTGGTGGTCTAGTCTCTGGGAGAACTGGGTGGTCAGGCCAGCCTATGTTGTTGTTCTAACAGGGTTACAATCCCCCTCTGCTTCTCCAGTTTGTTTGCCAACTTCCTCACCAGGTTCCCTTCAGATATGATGTTTCCCCAAGTGGGGCCATCCTTGGTAATCTTCTAGCAGATTTTATCCCTCCCTTTCCTACTCTTGCTTATGATCATCAATTATATCAATAATGATGTGATATGAAGGCAGATTAAAAACTTCAGGCTGTTATAATGGACAATAAGATCCAGCTATATCCTGTAACGCGCGCCCCCAAAATCCCTTTTCGCCCGCGAATAAGGACAGGAGGCGATAGTCGGGTTTACTGCCACGAGGAACTTTTTTACTGCTCCATACGATAAAGCGGAAAGACCCAAGAAACCGGAAGAGGGTCCCTTAAATACACCCTAGAGTGACGTATTCACTTCTGAATGGCTGTTCGCTCACTACCCAATATTATGCCTCGGGATAGGCCAGTGGCTTGGCGCTCTTTCTGCCTAGCAGCTGCGCAGAATGATTGTTTACTGCTGGGGAACCATGCGGCCAGCGCCATGTTGGAAAACGCACGTGTGCAGCCACTGAAACAGCAGCTCACTACAATATCCTACCTAGCAGAAAGAAGAGCTTGTGTGAAAAGACTTGCTGCCCTGGCCAGGCAGTGGTAGCAACGCCTTTAGTCCCAGCACTTGGGAGGCAGAGGCAGGCAGATTTCTGAGGTCAAGGCCAACCTGGTCTTCTGAGTTCTGGGACAGCCAGGGCTACACAGAGAAACCCTGTCTTGAAAAAACTGAAAAGACTTGTATTGTTTTAAAATGTGCTTGATGCTTCAGTCCTGCATTGAGAGGGGAACAGGATGATTGTGGGAGGTGGAGGGAGGCAAAATCTGGGAGGGAGAGAGGAGGGGAGGAAATAAGGGAGCAGTATCAGGTACTGGAGGGGATAGGAGAGAGGTCAAAGGGTAGGAAATCAAATAAAAATATGTTGCAGCAATGGGGGATGAGGAACTGGGGTTAGCCACTGGATGGTCCCAGATGCCAGAAAAGCAAGAGGCTCCCAGGACCCAAAGGGAATGACTTTAGCAGAAATGTGCAGTGAAGGGGAGATAGAACTTGTAGAGACCACCTCCAGTAGATGGGCCTGGCCCCTAGTTGAGGGATGAGGCCATATCCCATCTCAAAGTTTTTAACCCAGAAATGTTCCTGTCCAAAGGAAAGACAGGGACAAAAAAGTGAAGCAGAGACTTAAAGCACATGAAGCTGGTGTGGCTGTTCTTTGGAAGGTTTGGCCATTAACTGACCAATTCAGATGTGGGTGCTCTGAGCCATCCATCAGACTGAGCTCTGGGAATGTAGTGGGGAGCTGGTGGAAGGATTGGGGGAGGGGAGTGGGATTGCAACCCCATGGGAAGAAAAATGTCAGCTGGCCGGACTACCCAGTGCTCCCAGTGACTAGACCACCACCCAAGGAGTGTTCAGGGAGGGATCCATGGCTCCAGAACATATGTAGCAAAGGATGGCCTTTTCTGATATCATTGGAAGGGGAGGCCCTTTGTTCTGTAGTGATTTGATGCTCCAGTGTAGGAGGATGATGTAATGGTGGGGCTGAAGAGGGTGGGTAGGGAGCACCCTCATAGAGGCAAAGGGGAGGGAGAAGGAAGATGTGGAGAAAGGGTTTGTGGAGCGGTAACCAGGAAGTGGAATATCATTTGAGATGTAAACCAATGGAATGATTAATAAAAATAAATAAACCTACTCTGAAAAGCTATAGCAACAGACACTGAGCAAAGGAAGAATGAGCAGGAAGGGCTGTATTGTTATTAAAGTTAATTTTGCTGAGAAGAGGAGAAAGAAACTGGCCAGGCAGGTGGCAGTCAGAGACCTTAAAACAGTTAGTTCTACATCTTTCCATCAGTCAGAAGTTGGGATTATCCAGTAATTCTGTCCTGGCTGTAAGGCTGAAATGCAGATAATGTTTAGGAAATCATGCTCTGATTTCTGCTCATCTTACTTACCTTTTACACAGGAATAACCACAGCCTTATGGAAGATATATGTGGGGATGAAACTGAAACTCTAGACCAGACACCTAGAAGACTGTGTGTTTTTTGTAGGCAGCACATAATTGATTACACTCTTGTTTGATCTAACAGGCTTAACTGCATCTTCATATGAAGTAATCAGTGAAATACTGCTCTTCTTGAATTGAGCAAATCCTGAGTGGGACAGATGTGCTGACCAACAACATACCTGCCATGACTCACCTCAGCAAAGCCCTAATAGGCCCGAGAGCAGGACCACTGAAAACAGTGCATCACATCTTTGCAATTGCTCCTGGCAGATAGTTTGCTTGCTTCCCTTCCTGAATATCTCACCTCAAATCCTAGAATAATGTGCTTTATAAAAACCCTTGTCCTTTGGCCTTGAAAGTCATTCTTCATATATTTGAGATACTGGCCAAGAGTAAATTTGTAGTCCTAGATATAGTACAGGGTTGAGATCAAATTAGATCAAACTGAGTACACAATTTAAAAATAGATTATTTTATACAGTATATTCTTTTTTTCATTTTTATTGGATATTTTATTTATTTACATTTCAGATGTTATCCCCTTTCCCCATTTCCCCCATCCCATCACTCCTCCTCCTGCTTCTGTGAGGGTTTGCCCCCACCAAAACTCCCACTCCCAGCTCCCTGCCCTTGAATTCCCCCACACTGGGGCATCCAGCCTTCATGTGACCAATGACCTCCTCTCCCACTTATGCCCGACAAGGCCATCTTCCCCTACATATACAACTGGAGTCATGGGTCCATGCCTATGTGCTCCCAAGCTGGTAGTTTAGACCCTGGGAGCTCTGGTTGGTTGGTATTATTGCTCTCTCCATGGAGCTGCAAACCCCTTCAGCTCCTTCAGTCTTCTCTCTAACTGCTCCATTGAAAACACTATGATCAGTTCAATAGTTAACTCCAGAACTTTCCTCTGTATATGTCAGGGTATGGCAGAGCCTTCTAAAGAGACAGCTATATCAGGCTCCTGTCACCATGCACTTCCTGGCATCAACAACAGTATCTGCCTTTGGTGACTGCACATGGGATGGATACCCAGGTGGGACAGTCTCTGGATGGCCCCTTCTTCAGTTTGTTTTTCACACTTTGTCTTTATATTTGCTCCTAGGAGTATTTTGTTACTCATTCTAAGAAGGACGGAAGCACCCACACTTTGGTCTTCCTTATTCATTAGCTTCATGGATCTTTCCATCTCCTGAGATCTTCTTCAATTTCTTTCTTCAGAGACTTGAAGTTCTTATCATACAGACCTTTCACTTGCTTGGTTAGCTTCACACCAAGGTATTTTATATTATTTGTGATTATTGTGAAGGGTGTCATTTCCCTAATTTCTTTTTCAGCCTGTTTATCTTTCAGGTAGAGGAAGGCTACTGATTTGTTTGAGTTGATTTTATAACCAGCCACTTTTCTGAATTTTTTAAAATCAGATTTAGGAGTTCTCTGGTGGAAGTTTTAGGGTCACTTAAGTATACTATCATCTGCAAATAATGAAATTTTGATTTCTTCCTTTCCTATTTGTATCCCTTTGACTTCTGTTTGTTGTTTAATTGCTCTACCTAGGACTTCCAGTACTATATTGAATATGTAGGGAGAGAGTGGGCAGCCTTGTCTAGTCCCTGATTGTAGTGGGATTGCTTCAAGTTACTCTCCATTTAGTTTGATGTTGGCTACTGGCTTGCTGTATATTGCTTTTACTATGTTTAGGTATGGGCCTTGAATTCCTGATCTTTCCAAGACTTTTGCCATGAAGGGATGTTGAATTTTGTCAAATGCTTTCTCAGCATCTAGTGAGATGATCATGTGGTTTTTTTTTCTTTGAGTTTGTTTATGTAGTGGAGTACATTGATGGATTTTCTAATATTGAACCATCCCTGCATTCCTGGGATAAAGCCTACTTGATCATGATGGATGATTGTTTTGATGTGTTCTTGGATTTGGTTTGCGAGAATTTTATTGAGTATTTTTGCATCAATATTCATAAGGGAGATTTGTCTGAAGTTCTCTTTCTTTGTTGGGTCTTTGTGAGGTTTAGGTATGAGCATGATTGTACATTCATGGAACAAATTGGGTAGTGTTTCTTCTCTTTCTATTTTGTGGAATAGTTTGAAGAGAATTGGTATTAGGTCTTCCTTGAAGGTCTGTTAGAATTCTGCACTAAAACCATCTGGTCCTGGGCTTTTTTTGGTGGGGAGACTTTTAATGACGGCTGCTATTTCTTTGGGGGTTATGGGACTGTTTAGATGGTTTATTTGCTCCTGATTTAACTTTGGAACCTGGTATCTGTCTAGAAAATTGACCATTTCATCCAGATTTTCCAGTTTTGCTGAGTACAGGCCTTTGTAGTAGGATCTGATGATTTTTTTTTGAATTTCCTCAGTTTCTGTTGTTATGTCTCCCTTTTCAGTTCTGATTTTATTAATTTGGATACTGTCTCTGTGCCCTTTGGTTAGTCTGGCTAAGGGTTTATCTGTCTTGTTGATTTTCTCAAAAAAAAAAAAAAAAAAACCAGCTCCTGTTTTTGTTGATTCTTTGTATAGTTCTTTCTGTTTCTACTTGGTTGATTTCAGCCCTGAGTTTGATTATTTCCTGCAGTCTACTCCTCTTGGGTATATTTGCTTCTTTTTGTTCTAGAGCTTTTGGGTGTGCTTTCTTTTTGTTCTAGAGCTTTCAAGTTGTTAATGTATGCTGTCTCCAGTTTCTTTTTATAGGCACTTACAGCTATGAGTTTTCCTCTTAGCACTGCTTTCATGGGGTCTCACAAGTTTTGGTATGATGTTTCCTCATTTTCATTAAATTCTATAAAGTCTTTAATTTCTTTCTTTCTTCCTTGACCAAGTCATCATTGAGTAGAGCATTGTTCAGTTTCCACGTGTATGTGGGCTTTCCATTGGTTTTGTCATTATTAAAGACCAGCCTTAGTTTGTGGTGATCTGATAGGATGCAAGGGATTATATCAATCTTTTTGTATCTGTTGAAGCCTGTTTTGTGACCAATTATAATGGTCTGTTTTGGAGAAGGTACCACGAGGTGCTGAGAAAAAGGTATATTCTTTTGTTTTAGGATGAAATGTTTTATATAGATACCTGTTAAATCCATTTGGTTCATAACTTCTGTTAATTTCAATGTGTCTCTGTTTAGTTTCTGTTTCTATGATCTGTCCATTGCTGAGAGTGGGGTGTTGAAATCCCCCACTATTATTGTGTGAGGTGCAATGTGTACTTTGAGCTTTAGTAAGGTTTCTTTTATGTATGTGGGTGCCCTTGCATTTGGAGCATAGATGTTCAGAATTGAGAGTTCATCTTGGTTGATTTTTCCTTTGATGAGTATGAAGTGTCCTTCCTTATCTTTTTTGATTACTTTTGGTTGAAAGTCGATTTTATTTGCTATTAGAATGGCTACTCCAGCTTGTTTCTTGGGACCATTTGCTTGGAAAATTGTTTTTCATCCTTTTACTCTGAGGTAGTATCTGTCTTTGTCACTGAGGTGTGTTTCCTGTATGCAGCAAAATTCTGGGTCCTGTTTGTGTATCCAGTCTGATAGTCTATGTCTTTTTATTGGAAAATTGAGTCCATTGATGTTAAGAGATATTAAGGAAAAAATTATTGTTGCATCCTGTTATTTTTGTTATTAGAGGTGGAATTATATTTGTGTAGCTATCTTCTTTTGGTGTTGTTAGAAGATTACTTCCTTGCTTTTTCTAGGTTGTAGTTTCCTTCCTTGTGTTGGCATTTTCCATCAGTTATCCTTTGAAGTGCTAGATCTGTGGGAAGATATTGTGCAAATTTGGTTTTTTCATGGAATATCTTGGGAGTTATTTCTTTTCTGGTCTAGTCTGTTTGGCGCTGTATGCTTCTTGTATGTTTATGGGCATCTCTTTCTTTAGGTTAGGGAAGTTTTCCTCTATAATTTTGTTGAAGAGATTTACTGGCCCTTTTAATTTGGGAATCTTCACTCTCATCTATACCTATTTTCCTTAGGTTTGGTCTTCTCATTATGTCTTGGATTTTCTGGATATTTTGGGTTAGGAGCTTTTTGCATTTTGCATTTTCTTTGACAGTTGTGTCAATGTTTTCCATGGTATCTTCTGCACATGAGATTCCATGTTTTATGTCTTATATTCTTTTTGTGATGCTTGCATCTATGTCTCCTGACCTCTTTCCTAGGTTTTCTATCTTCAGGATAGTCTCCCTTTGAGATTTCTTTTTGGTTCCTATTTCCATTTTTAGATCCTGGATGGTTTTGTTTAATTCCTTCACCGGTTTGCTTGTGCTTTCTTGCAATTCTTTAAGGGATTTTTTTGTTTCCTCTTTAAGGGCTTCTACCTGTTTACCTGTGTTCTCCTGTACTTCTTAAAGGGAGTTACATTTGTCCTTCTTAAAATCCTCTATCATCATCATGAGAAGTGATTTTAATTTTGAATCCTGATTTTCTGGTGTGATGGGATGTCCAGGGCTTGCTATGGTGGGAGAACTGGGTTCTGATGATGCCAAGTAACTTTGGTTTTTGTTGCTTATGTTCTTGCGCTTGCCTTTTGCCATCTGGTTAACTCTAGTGTTTCCTGCACTCACTGTGACTGGAGTCTGTCTTTCCAGTTATCTTGCTTGTGTCAGAACTCCTCTGAGTCCAGATGTCTCTGTGATCCAGTGATCCTAAGTTCCTGGGTAGAAGAACTTCTGGAACTCAGGCCGCCTCTGGGATCCTGAAATCCTGCTGCTCTGAGTGCAGTGGTTCCTCTAGCATGGTTCAGGATATGGTGTCTTCACAGGAGCAGACCAGTTAGGTGTTCACTGGTCTGAGTGGAGTGACTCCTCTAGAATGGCTCAGGGTACAGTATCTCTACACGAGCAGACCAGCTAGGTGTCTGTCCCAGCCAAAATGACCAGGCAAGGGACAGAGGGGAAGTGGTATTCCGGAGGGGCCGAGTTTGGGTGGCTGATGGGTCCTGAGCGCCCCTGGCTCCTAGTTGTACCTCTGGGGCATGGGGTAGTGGGAGAGGGTTCTTACCCGCTGCTCTGAGTGTAGTGGCTCCTCTAGGATGGCTCAGGATAGGGTGTCTCCACAGGAGCAAACCAGCTAGGTGTCTGCCCCAGCCAAAAGGTCTTAATCACATTTATAAGTAAATGGCTTACATGACAATAGATTCCTAGTTTTCACTCTACTTTTTTACAGTGCATTTTCAATTTATATTTTATTGGTGGATATTTTATTACACAAAGAAAAGGAATCCTCTATGATATTTCAGTGTATATATGTGGACTTTAACCATATTCATTTCCTCTACTTCTTTCTTATTCCTCTTTTCACATCCTAGAATATCTCTTTTGACTTAAAACCATTACTATGAACTTTATATTTTTCAAACTTTAAAAAAAAATTATTTATGGGGGAACACCCTCATAGAGGCAGGGAAGAGAAGATGGGAGAGCATGTTTTTGGGGGTTGAAGGGGCAGCCTGCAGGAAAGGGGATAACATTTGAAATGTAAATAAAGAAAATATCCAATAAAAAAGAAAAAATTATGTATTCATTTATAGGAGTCCTCTGTCTTCATGTATACCTATTACCAGAAGAAGGCATCAGATCCCTTTCATCAATGGTGATGAATTACCATGTGTTTGCTGAGAATTGAATTCAGGATCTCTGGAAAAACAACCAGTGGCATCTCACCAGCCTATAATGTATTTTTAGTTACATAGTATTTTTTTTAATTATAGATATTTTCTTTGTGGGTCTATACATCCATAAAATCTTTTTCAGGCAAGAATTAAATGTGCAAAATATTAAGAATATATAAGGTAATGCCTTTTTATGTTGAACTTCTGGATTCATCATTATTTCTACCATGCATAAAATTTATAGCCTATTTAAAAATGGTGTTTTCTCTACAAGGATATTTAACTCTGAATGAAAAAAATGTTATGAAGGTACAGATACAGGTACAGCTAACAATATTATAACAACTCTATTGAGGGCAAGTTCTAGATCAGGCATAACTGAAGAGAAAAATAACATTGTGTGCATTATTTGATAAAATAGAAAATAGCAGATCTCTTATTTCCATTTTCATAAAAATATTTTTATTGGAAATCCAAAAATCCATTTGGAAAGTATTCCATTAAGTCCTCCTCATATTTAGGAAATTTTTCCCTTTTATCAATTTTTTAAAAAGTTCGTGCATGTGTTGCATATTTCTGTAATTTTTATTTAGTATCTCCCAAATCAAATCCATGACTGCTTTTTCTTTAATTATTTCTGCTACATGGTGCAAAATTGTATAATCTAGGAATCTCTAACCATACCTCTTTACAATATGGTTTTCTAGACAAGATCTGAATGATGACAGCGGAATGATGACTGTGCCAGCACGGTCAGGGGAACTCCCACAAGGCCACTACATGAAATGTTGGAGACAATTAATGACTACCAAGGGAGGAAAAACGGGTGTACTCTAGGGATGAACCCTCTAATGGGATAGATATCCAATACCTGGTGGTCAGTCAGCCCTAAAAACATATGAGAAACACTAAATTCACTAAGCCATTGTATGTATATATTTATTTGGTTATATATAAAATATTAACTAAGAGGGAAATACCTTTTTAAAAATAAGTGAGCTTTCCCAGGGCCCACCAAGAACTTGTGAGGCCTTACTCTAAAAAGTGTGCATGTAGTAACCTCATGGGAGGTAGGTTACATTTAAGTGTTATAAAGAAGAACAAGGCCGGACAAGCAGGTTCCCTTGTTTATATCCATATAATGCTCTCTGGACAGCCCTGAATGTCAGCCCAGGATTCTGGCTCCACAGCTGTTGGACACATGCTGTGACAGCAGTCTTTATCCAAGGAGTTGTTTGCCAACAAGAGCATAGGATTCTAAATCAGTGTATTCATGGTGATAATCGATAAAAATCGTTTCTGGATGTTCCAACTCATTCTGAGAATAAAGACAATTCCTGGGCAATTTGGGAAATCTGCTGTCCACGAACTAGGAACTCCCCCCTCCCCCAGCCGCTGCAAAAAAAGTGCTGACTGGGCATAATTTATATTTTAGCAATTTATATTTACTTCAGTACTTACTCAGCCATACTGTAAGATCTTTAAACTTCATTTTCTGTACTATTTTGCCAGTATTTTATTTTCTCTCACATATAAACCAATTCCCTCTTTCTTAGAACCTAAATAACTGTGTATTCACACATCTGGAATTGTGGATAACCTTGGAATACACAGCTCTTATTGACGGTGACATGAGCTTCATTATAAATCACTTAGGTTTTCAGGAAGCCAACATTACAAACCCACCTCCACTGGGAAAACTGAGGCTCACTGTGTTTTGTGCTCATTGCCACCACAAGTTGGAGTGTCTTTCTGCCTGAAGTCATGACATTAGTCTTTCCAGCAATGACATGTAGGAGAAATGGGCCTTGTATGCCTCCAATCCCTGTTGCTGCCTGGGGCCCAAAGGCTTCTGGGTGAAGGAGTAGGTGTGCATTATATTTGAGCAGCAAAGGCTTCCGGGTCCGGCAGTTGGCGCGCATTATATTTGAGCGCAAAGGCTTCTGGGTAAAGCAGTTAACCAACTTTTCCGTTGCTCCAGCACAAAGGCCTCTGCTGTAAGCAGTTGGTGGGCGATGCTGCTTCCTGTGCTTGGAGGACTCCTCTGGATCCTGCACTGTGAGCTCGGAGATGTTGTTGTTTCAGGTGAAAAGGAGTTAAATGTAGTAAATGTCTAACATTTTGCCTGCCTAAAATTTTAGACATTTGATTAAAACAACTAATATCTACCTAATACAAGTATGTACTGCTGGAGACAGTTACTGTTTTATTTCCCTTTAAATGAACCTTCTGGGTATAAGTATTGGTTTTTGAAACTAGGTGTAGTAAACAGTGTGGCACCGTGTTATTTACTTACTTGATTTGTAAAGTAAATGTAATGCCTGCCCATTACGTTTTTGAACATATCTGAAGCAGGTTACTCCATGTTTTTAAAGACCCCTTCTTTATTATAGAAGGATATCCCAGCAATTAATGGTGGGATGGTTTCGGGGAAAGGAGGGGAGGTGAGATTCCTAGGGCTGCTGTTACAAACTAGAATGAAGATAAATTTGTTGCCTCATACACTGGTGCAGAGGGGTTTAAAATCAAAGTCTTGTCAGGATTGGGCACTCTGGAAGCTGTTAGTATGTTGGCTTCAGATGTTGCTTTGCAAGCTAGGGGTTTCTTGCCTGTTGATTCACAATTACTACACTGCCTATCTTCCCATTAAATCCTCCTGTGTGTCTGTGTCTATATGCTTTACTTTGTATGTGAAAGCCACTGGATTAGAGTCCACCCTAGTCACATGAACTCAACTTGATTACATCTTGAAAGACCCTTATTATGTTTGGAATCCAAAATGTGCCCCATAGAATAGTGTTTTGAATTCGTGGTTGGGCTTCCCTCCACCTTTGTTATTTTGGGAGATTCTGGAAGCTTCTGGACAATGGAAGGTGGCTCTTAATGGTTTTGACTCACAAAAATGTCTTATGGATTCACTCTGCTTCTTGGACCACTGCAATGTGTGTGTGTGAATAGCTGTTGTCTGCTACACTCTGCTGACAGTATGACCTTGTGCTCAAACTCACAGGGCCAAGCAAATATAAACACTGATGTAGAATATCAAAATAATTAAGTCATCTCTTTTGCTACTTTAATCAGGAATTTGTCACAACTATGCAAATTATTAAAACCCTAGTACCAAACATTGTTCCAATAACAGGTTCTGTAGTTAGAACTTAACACATATTTTTTAGGACCATGGAATTCTACCTGCAGAAACATATAATCTTTATAGCTTTTCACATAAAAATGCTTGTGACCCCAAAGAGCAACTCAGTTGGTAAAATACTCTTGGTTGTGAGACTGAAGTCCTTAGTCTTGATACCCTGCACTTACGTAGAAGACTGGGTAAGTGGTCTGTGCTGATTAGCCTGGCCCTATGGAGAGGGAGGTCATCTTCCCTGGAGCTTACTGGCTTGCCAGTCTGGCTAAGTTGGTGATCCCCAGGAACCAGTGGGAGAGTCAGCCACAATGGACAAGGTAGGAAATAACAAGGTTCATGGCACCTGAAGAGGTTGCCCTTTGGTCTTTGTCCATGCACATGCCTGCACCTCCTGCCTTCAGTGACTTCCTTTTGAGTGTGTCCTTGTCTATCAGTATAGTATCCATTCTCTTTATAAGTAAAACCTTTCTGGGTCTTTGTGTTCACACTTGCTCCTTCTATTGCATTTCAGATAATTTTCTTTGGAATTAAGTCAAGTAGGCATTTATGTCTCCTGATAATTCTGTTGAACTTGTTGCTGTCCTTTGGGCCACAGATGGTCCCCTTCCCCACTACTAAGTCCACTGGTCAGTTCTTAGCCCTCACCTGGCCCTGGAAGGGTCAGTGCCTGCTTTGTGACACTCCCTTCAGCTTCCTCAGTGTGTCTACACTCAGCTTTAGCTGATGATGGCTTTTTGGCTACCTCTGTGTCCTGCCAGTGTTTCCTGGCTTATCTGAAGCTTTGATTGGAATTTCTTTGATATGATTTCCCCAATATTATCTTGATGGTTTTCAGTTTTATTAAGTTTAGTTTCTGCATCATTTTTCTTTCTTTTTTCTTTTTTCTTTTTTTTTTTTCCATGAGGCAGGGAGGGGGGTGGGGGTGGGGATAAAGAGTACGCAGAGGGCCCCACGCCCTCTGTAGGCAAGCGCCTTAGCCACTACGCCACCGCCGGTTCCCTGCATCGTTTTTCTTATATTGCCCAATTTTACTCAAATCATTAAGTCACAGTTATGAGAAAATTTTTGAGATGTAATAGAGGTACTGGGCTTAAATATTTATTTTTTTACTATATGAAGTTAGGACTGAATCTTGCTAGGTAGTTCCAGAATCGTCTTGAACTCAGGACCTTCTTGACTTTTTCATGCTAGAATCAGAATTGTGAACCATAATATTTGGCATTATTATTATAACTATTATTACCTGATTTTTAAAATAAATCTTCAAAGCATAAATTTAAGCTATTTTAATTCTTTTTATTTAAGGCTTTCTTGACCATATACCAAAACTCACCTCTGATGACATATGTGTAGCCATATGAAATTTTATTGTTGGGAAAGTTTTTATCTATCATAATACTATTTAGTTACTTTGTAAATAATTATGAAGTAAAGTGTCAGTTTCCCCGGAGGCAAGATCATGGTTATTGACACCATCTCAAGGGATGGTTTCTTACCCATTTTCTTTGCTTAAGATCTTGCCATAGGCTATCAGGAACATGTCGTAAATAAGAAAAGGAATAAAAGAAAATAAAACAGATACATATCCATGAGAAACTACAGCTCAATGTTTTATTCTGGGCAAGAGTTTCACAAGAATTCCAGGAGGCCTCCTTCTTTTGAAGTTTTTGCCTCAGTCTGTGGAACTTTTCACACAGATTCTACTGGGGTTGGTGTGGCATGTCATCATGTACATACATATGTGCACCACATGTTTGCCTGGTGCCCAAGGTGGTCAAATTTCCTGGAATTTGAGATACAGATGTCATGAGCCACTGTGTGTGTGCTGAGAATTGAATGTGTGTGTGTATATATGTGTGTGTGTGTGTCCGTGTCCTATAGTCCTCTACAAGAGCAGAAAGTGCTTGTAACTGCTGCTGAGCCATCTCTCCAGCCCTTGTTATTACTTTGTAAAATATATCCACTGAGTGAAATTAGTGCTGCCCATAGACACTGGGCATGGGTGTGGGGCTAGCCCCTAGAACATTCTCAATCTACCATGAATCATACTTCTAAAGAAAACTGCCACTCCCTCTCCTAGTAGTTATGAACTGTATATTGTTCCTCAGGGTTGAGGTTCATATGCCCTTCCTAAACCATGCATGCCTGCTTTATGCATGTGTGTCTGAATCACCTTGGGCACTTTAACAGGTGGCTACACCACTGAAGAAAATTATTTTCCCTCTCTCAGCATCATTAACAACATTTAGGTCCTTGGGCACATTGTGGCCTCCTGAGCCCTGCCCCTTAGCAACTATTACTTACCTATGAATCTTCAGGACGAAGTTGGGAACTGTCTCTCCACGATAGGATGTCGATGTCCTCCACCTTGTGCATGTCATTACAGTTGCTGTGAATTTACCAGTGCCACAACCATGTTATGTCTGGAAGATACTGTTGTGCAATGCCTAATCCTTCCTGTGCTCTTTTTCTTAAAAATGTATGAGCTGTCACTAGTAATGTTTCCTTCATGATGAAATTCCTGAAGACTTAATTTTGGGATTCACTATCTTCATATGGATAAGTAATCCATAAATTTAATCTGAAAACTCTTCCATTATTTCTCCTCTGATATATACAAAATTTATGTGTGTCCCATAGTAAATATACCAATACTTGAAAACCAAATAATGTGGTGAATATTAAGATTTGTCAGTGTGAAAATTTTCAACTTTATTCTTAACCCTTACTGGCTGGCTATGTGAGTTCTGTAGATGTAGTTTAATCATTAATAAGTTGGGAATATATAAAGGGGCATATTTTAGATTAAAATATATGGATTATTTTTAATTTGCTTATACTTCCTAGATTTAAATAACTTGGTATACTTTTCATTGTTTTAAATAAATGCAACTCATAGATTGAGAAACCTGTTAGCACTTCTTGATCTACCCAGGGGATTGTCGGTGGTGGACATTCATGGACTTTGATATTGGCTGAAGTTTTTCCATTGGGTGTTCAATGAACCCTTGGGAGTGCAAAAGACAGGAGATCAACCCAGTTACCAACAATATCAATAGTGTATTTAGTTAGAAAACCTTCTAAATGTCCTATTCATCCTGTCTAACTTTCCTGGACTTTGAGTCTAATACATACAGTATAGTCAGGAGTTTCTGATGAAAGGCATTGGGATCACTTGAGAGAGCTTAACTGTGATGACAGAGACATTCCTGCTTATCTATACTGTTTACTGATTTTTTTTTTTTTTTGGTTTTTCCAGACAGGGTTTCTCTGTGTAGCCCTGGGTATCCTGGAACTTACTCTGTAGACCAGGCTGGCCTCGAACTCAGAAATCCGCCTGCCTCTGCCTCTGCCTCCCAAGTGCTGGGATTAAAGGCATGTGCCACCACCACCTGGCAGTTTACTGATTGTTTATCATGGAAAATGGGTGCATACCACATCCTCAGGGTGGACCAGAGATTAAATACCTGTTGCAAAAAAAAAAATATGAGGGAAGGGAAGTTTATTGGGTGAAACTTCAAAGCCTCTAGATATCTCATAAGCATAAAGAACTCAGTTCTGGGCCAAGTGACCATTGGTCATGTCCATTTATAGGTCCTGTATTCTAGGACAAGAATCTTTGTAGGGAACAGGGAGACTTTTACAGTCTTCAGATAGGTGCCTGTGTACCGGGGTCTCTGAACCTTTTCGAGCTTACCAAGTTTCCTGGAATGGTCCCCTGCTCCACACAGCCTCCTTTTCTTTTTATAAAGGAGAGGTGTCATTGGACTGACTGTCTAATATGTTATTTGCAGTGAAAATTTAGAGTGGGATGTAAGTATCAAAATAAAACACAATGTAAACCAGAGGTGTAAGACCACATAAGCCAGAGGGGTGACATAACATAAGCCAGAGGTGTAAGACCACATAAGCCAGAGGGGTGACATAACATAAGCCAAAGGTGTAAGACCACATAAGCCAGAGGGGGAAGAAGGGGTGTGAGACTGAGAAGAAAAGGGATTATTGAACTAATAATTTGTTAAGTAGATTGAAACTGAGCAGGTTTATATAAAGTTTTTGAGGGTATTAAAAATCAGTGTTAAACAATATTTGATTTATCAATATAGACATAACATTTTCCTTACTAGCATGTAAATTTCAACATCTCTCTGCCAAGAGAGTTCATCTGTTGCAGGAAGGCCCCAAGTCTGTCATCTGTGGGTCTTAGCTGTCATCTGTGGGTCTCAGGGTCTGCTTTTCTTGAAGCCCTCAATCAGAAGTTGTGTCTGGACAAAGGCAGCTTTGCTGTGCGAGGCAGGTCTAAGGAGATTGTGAGTGCATCTCAGTCTGGCTTGTGGAATCAGCACTCTATTTTTCCCCCTTTTTAGTTATAAACCTGTAGAATAATCACAAAGGCAGAACAGAATGCCAGCAAGGGGATGTCTGCTCAGGGTGGGTAATGTATATGTGAAGCCTGAAACAGCTGGATTGTGAGTATATTGGTGGTCTGTTGTTATGGTCCTAGAAAAGAGGCAAGGGTGTTTGAGGAATGTAGTCCTGGAAGAAATTCGTTAAGTGGGGAGTTATCTGTGTTTTATTAAAGACACCAAATGAAGAGTTGAGAATATATCTGTTTTATATGGCTAGGAATAAAATATCATGTTATGTATCTGGGATTGTTAGTAACAATTTGTAAAAGGAAATTGGTTGTTAACTGGGGATTAAATAATGGTTATTAACATAGTTGGTATGACCTGTGGAAGTAGATTAAATATGATTTTTGAAGCATAAAAGAAATGTTAAACAAATTGTAAAATTTTAGGGGAATTTTAGGTTAGAAGGCACAAACATAGTTTCAGGTATTCCTATTAGGGAAAAAAAATAAACATTTAAATAAAGAAGTATAAAAATTTTGAGAAGAAAGGCACAAGCATTGTTTCTGGTGTTCCTGTTAGGGAGATGAACTAGCATTTAAATGAAGAAGTCTGAAAATTTGGGGGTTAAGGGTTTTAGGTGTGTTTTTTTGAATTCTCAGCAGCAGGAGCTAATCTATTATCTTTGCTTATTTAACCATTTAGATTACACTATGTCTGTCATGTGACTAGCTACCTCTTCTTGATTTCATATGTCCAACACCCTCGGGGTTCATTCAGATCGTGTCTCCCATCTCTCATTAGGTAGGGACATAAGTTTGAACTTTGTGAATTGAACTGCATTTTTTCAGGAAATGGCCAATTATTGATAAATGAGTTCTCATAAATATCAACATATGAACTACTGTGGGCATTATTAAAACACAAAAAGAAGTGCCTAAGTGTGAATTGACAGCCCTTGCAGACTGCTGGCAAAACAAACATCAATACAACAATCAAAAGACATAGTGTGGGTGTAGAGAGTCATCAAAATGTGAAACCATGTCTTCCCTGTATTCCAAGCATCCAACATTGGGTCCATAAAGAGGAAAAAGATACCAGAATGTCAAAGAGAGTTCTGTACTGTCCCATGTATCAGAGACATATTCATGAGAGCCAAGCTATGGAGTCAACCAGTGTCCAGAGTGAGAAACTGCACAGCACAGGATTCCTCACAACACCAAAAATGGACCTTACAGATGGCCCAAGCTAGCTGCACCTCCAAGGAAGGCACATTAGCTGGTTTGTTTCTTCCCACAGCGATTTGGTTGCAGGAGGCTACAGCTCCTGTCATCTTGGAAGCCTCTCTATTTCTGGTTCACATGACAAAACAGAACATCCATTGTGCCCCAAAGAAAGTTCTCTCCCCTCAAAAGGATATGAATGGCAGGGAAGAAATACAAGTTGAGGGTGAACCTGATTACTGCTACAGAAGTCAGTGCTTTTTGAACAAAGTCAGAGCCCTGGTGAGAATCTCCTCACCCAGTTTTAAGGAGGTTTTTAAGACACTGGGATAAGACAACTGCAGAGAGAATTAAGAGTGTTTCAAAATGAATCAAAACCTAATCCTGTAACAGAGTAGCTACCCTATGTCCACATGTATATTGAGGAAGACTATACTTAGGCCTTCTAATTCAAAGGGTGAAAACTTCTCAACATAGTATCAAGAATACTATGAGCAGATACTTCTGAGCAGAAGGGTTAGGAGTTGTAAGCCAGCGTAGGCTATAGAAAAAGACCTTTTCTCAGAAATACAAAGGGGAGAAAGATTCTGAACTTTGTGGTCATCTAGAGCAGAGTTGAAGAACATTATGGTAAAAAAAAAAAAAAAAAAAAAAAAAAAAAAAAAAAAAAAAAAAAAAAACCTTCAAAAGAGAGAGAAATACTGCCGAATTGAAGCCTAAAACAAAAGTCTCCACTAGTGATAAACAATAGTAGGATGGAGAGGCGTCTGTAGGATGCAGACTAGGCAGCATGTGTGAGGAAGAGGGTAGGGATCTAGTGCATGGTCTGACGACCACAGTGTGCTGCGGAGAATTACTGGTACTCTCACTGCTGGGAGAATTATTCATTTGCAAGATAGACATGCTGACTGTGTCCAGTATCAGGACATTTATGTCGCTATTAATGAGTAAACCACAACATGTGGTTTAAACACACAAATGTTTACTGTACTAAGACAATAGTATATGTATTCAGAGTTATTTCTTCTGTATTTTTTGTCCAGATTCCTTCTTTCACACTCTTGGTAACACTTCTGACTGCGAAATTAAACTCCGATCTCAATGGATGATCTTCACTCAAACATATGATGCCTAAGATCAGAAATCGTTCAACTTTCAATATCTCAAACTTTTTGACAGGTCATCTTTGTATTTCACTTCTGTAGGTATTGGTTGATGTCAGTGCTTTAGAGAGGACCCAGTATAAAGAGTCCCCCTTTTCTCACACACAATGTCTCTCAGGGTTCTTGCATGTCTGCCTCTTGCAGATGGCAGTCTTTCTTGAGATAACTTACTGGAGAAATGGTATCAATGCCTAAGAGACTAAACAGGCAGTAAAACCAGGTGACTGCCTTGGCCCCATATACACAGCAGTGAAGGGAGGGGATGGTGGGTGATTGAGAAACACCTTACCCTGGTCACTTGACTTCTTCTAGGAGAACAAAGAACTGTCCACAGTGAGTAAGTTCTGTAATTTTACTCACATAGTCTTTTCCCACAGCAAAGGGTAAGGGTAAGGTGCTGGGTGACCTGGGATCAGAACACGGTTTTCTTCTCTTGTTGTTCCCAGTCCATCTGGCTGATAGAATCCTTCTGTGTACTCTTCTAGCTCTGGCCCTACTTCTCCACCAATCAGCAGGAGCCTCTGCCATCAAGGAGACCCGAAAACAAGGGGTTTTGGTAAGATTAACAAGTGTTAGACAATCATGACTTCCCCATGGTTTGAACAAGGGAGCGTTGTCTGCATGTCCCTATTCCATCCACTGTGTTAGCACTAAGGGACATCTCTTGGCCTACTGACCATGCAGATGAAACTGGCTGCAGGCTTTGTGCCTTGTTGAGTGTGGTCCTAGGAGTTTCTCAGTAGCCTCAGGACAGAGTCTTAACAGGTAGCAAAGGCACCAGAGTTTCTCAGCCTGTTGCCTGGGAACACTAAACTGCAATAACAACATCCTTACAGGATTTCAGAAAGAAAACAGCATGGGTCTTTGTGTGAGATATTGTTGAACATATGAAAGGCAGGGTATACTAGAGTGTGAGGATAAAAAGGGTTATGAATCTGACCCCATAAGCTCCCTTATGTGGTTCAAGGTGGAAGAAGACCATAAGCCACCCAAAGGAGACCCCTCCTGTCTCAATTGTTTTTCCATCAACAGGTTCTTATTCATGTTCATGCTTGGAACAAGCTCCAGCTATGAATTCAACTATCAAATACTTCAGACTTCATCTTGACTCCACTCAAAGCACAGGTGGTACACCTCACCTTTCGTGCCGTCGGATGCCCTGGGACACAGTGTGCACCATGGCATGGCAAATGGCTCCTATGAAGCAGTAGAGAAGGTGGATAGTGTTTCAGATGAGCATGGAGACAAGAGAAAACTGATTTGGAGGGACACCTAGAGGAACATAAAATATGCAATTACTTTGTTTAGCATGGAAATTCTCTCCATTTCAAGCAAGTTTCACTATCATCAAATGTATAGATACATCTGGAGGTGTGTGTGTGTGTGTGTGTGTGTGTGTGTTCCTGTCTTTCCAGATATAGAGTACATAAGAGTGCACCCAGATGTCCCAGGTTGCAAAGCCACCAACAGGCTCACCAATACTAGTGCTGTAGAGTGTTGCGAAGGTTTCTGATCTTGGTGGCCACTGATGACCTCACCATGCTCTCGAAGTGCTCTGAGGCCGGTTTCTCTATGATGACCTACATGCCATGGTACTTTGTTTACAGGATTTCTGAGATCCAGGGAGCTCCTCACATGCATGGCTGGCATAATTGTGACACAACCAGTCATCGTGAACCTACCTAGAGGGCAGAGAGAAGAGAGAATCATGAGCTCAGACCTACCTTTTATAATCTGTGCTCAGAACTCAGGTCCAAGAGGATTTGAGAAGGGTATGACACCCCCATATACACACTGCTCACATGCAGATAGAGGAATAGTTTGTCCTTACTTACAGCCTGTGATGTAGATATGACTTCCCAAGGGCACCTGGCCCTAGTAAATTCCTAACTGATTTTCTCCCGTGCCTGCCTTCATCCTCAGCAAGCTGCTCTCTACTCTCTGGTTTCACCTTCCAGGAAGTACAATGCCTCCGAGTGTACTTAAAACAGACCCAAGAAAGGAGCCTTTTAGTACAAACTTGCAGGACTTATGCCTCAATATGCTGGCCCTGTGATGGCATGGGCTCTCAGACTGATTCCTCTTGAATTCTGCATTGTTTCCTTCACCCATGCTTCTCCAGCCTCCTTGCCAAGCCTCCAGAGGCATTCCTCTGCTCCCTACATGTAGTCAAGTTACTCAGGAAACATACTGTGGAATTGGATTTCTGGTGAGATAGTATATTATCACCAACCCCTAACATTTGTTTACTTATAATATCTTTATTTCAAAGCATATGATTTAATCTGCAAAACAGTTCAATGAGTTAAAGTATTTGCTGCTAAGCCTGGGGACCTTACTTCATTCCTCAGGACAGACATGGTGGAAAGAAAGAACAAACTTCTGCAGGTTATCATCCATGCATATAACATTGATAAATATTTTCCTTTAAAGTAAAGGATATCTGTTTTCAAAGGGCTTAGATGTACAAATGCATTCTAGTCTGTGCAAGAACTTCTCATCATGGATGCCATCACAGTCCTTTTAACTCACAGCCAGGATTTTGGTGTTGGATGGGCATATCCTCTTTCAGGTTGGCAAGCTGCAACAGTTTACTGGTCTTTTATAACCCAATTCTTTAGGGCATTCCCAAGCTGCATTGTAGAGGGGGCCCTGGGTGCAGTCTGAAACCTGCCACGAAGGTTTCCCTTGTGTGTATTTGGGCATGACAGGCTCAATTTTATTCCTTCTATAGTGGGGTCCTCAGCCTGAATCTCCTTGCTGGAGAATGGAGGAAATCTATACTGTGGTATACTGTCGTCCTTTGAACCAGTGGTAGTCACATTGTGGAGCTGTCCCATGAGGCCCCAATGAGGTGATGTTTGTGAAAGAAATGTGTTGTACTTTTCACTGGGTATCTTGGTGCCCTTACACTGGGGTCACTCCAGAGAGGCATGATGAGGACATGCCTGTAAAACATCCTTACTCTTTGAATTGTTAGAGCCAGTTTGGACACATCCATGGATGAATGGCTGGAATAGATTTCCACTGATGAATCCTCTGAAGGTTCTCTGCTACAGCTTTCATCTGAGGGCGTACTGCTCTGTCTCCCCCCGGATGCTGCCTATGAAGAGAGCCTTGTAGAGAGCTGAGGGCAGGCTCTGTGAATGGGATTTGTCCTCATGTTCAAGTATTTCAGAGTGGGTGGTCTTCCCAAAGTTATAGTTGCTTCAGTATCAAATATGTTGCCATCACATAGTCGACATTTTTCTCCAGTAAAATTATTTTCAGCTCTCTTTATTTCCCATGACAGCCATTACAGAGTGGTCTGAGAGGGTGTCTGTATTCACATTAAAGTAACCATGAAAAACTTAATGCTCACGATTTAGGATTCAAAGCTCACAGTATCTTGTACTGTTGAACTTTGTCCAGTGTTTATACTTAATATATTAGCAACCCTGTCACCAAGTTCTGGTAACAGCTTGAATTTTGCAGTGTATCTTGCTGACAATGACTTCTTCTTTAGTTCTCTATGATTATTTTTCTAGAAAGGGAAGCATCCTTTCAACATGAAGTAAACCACATCTCAAGAGCTCCAGACATAAGTTGCATGGCCATCATAACCTTTACCTTCAAAGTGTTCTGGGGCATAAAGGTGGGGAATTCGTTTAAAAGATGCTAGCTTATGGGCCATGATAATCTTTTTGCCTAATCTGTAATCACTAAGTGTTATATTTCCTTTGCCTTTCACTATAATATTTCCTGGCTTTTTACTCCTGAGGTCAGTACACTTCTGATGACACAACTGGAGGGGACATACCATTTGATTAAATAGCCTATAGGATTCCTTTTCAAGTAGGTAGACAATCTCCACAATTCTGCCCAACAACTCTCCCTCCACCTCGTGTTCCTGACTCATGTAAAGGATTTTTTTTGTACACTATGTACATATGGTTAATAAGATGAGGGTGGTGTGGAGTTTTTATATCAATCCCTCATTTGATGAGGGTTCTCTTTCTTGCTTTTGATATAATTTTAACTGCTAGTATAGTCTGGGTGAGGAAATGGTTACTCAGTTTTACTTCTGTAAATGCTCCTTGGCCAAGGGTCTTTAATATTTTATAATGTTCAGATAAAGTATCTTCATCAAAGGGGTTGGACCTTAGGAACTGACACAGGCCCTTTTTAACCCCATTTCAGGGTCTTTTAGAAGCTTTTTTTTAAAGGAGATAATGGGGACAGTTGGACAGCAAACAAAAATGATGTCACTGGGGAGGACAAACTTGACTCTCTTGTACAGGGGAATTCTCATCCTGGATCTACTTCCTGAATAATGGGGGTGATGTATCCTCTGAGTTCATGTTGTCCTTTGAAACAGTGGACTTCATGACATTGAGCTATTCTGTGAGGTCCTACTGAGGAGAGGTTTGTGGAAGACTTGAGTTGTTCTTTTCACTGGGTGTGTTGGTGCCCTTACATGGGCTTCTTTCATAGAGGTATGCTGAGATAAAACACCCCGTAAAGACACTTGGCTCTTTGATTGAGCCAGCTTTGGACACATTCTTGGATTACTGGCTGGAGATTTCTAGTGATGAATCCTCTGAAGACACTCTGGTACAGGTTTCATCTGAGCCTCACTGCTCTGTGTCTCCCCCTAGATGCAGCTCATGAAGTAAGCCTTCTAGATGAGCTGTGTGCAGATTCTATGAATGGGAGATCCTTTTTTTTTTTTTTTTTTTTTTTTTTTTTTTTTTTTTTTTTTTAAACCACCAGAGTGGATGGCATACTGTATCTCATTCTACTCTTGTTTCCTTTCTATGGATTTTCAGGTTGATTGGGCCAAATAAAGGTGGGAAGGGTAGGCACACTAGATCCCCTCTAGCTGTTTGTTGTTTCATGGTTGGCCCTGTATATTTCAAGGTTTGGAACCCTTCCTGGGCTTTAGGTTTCATTATTGGCTTGTCCTCCCAGGGTTATTGTTGCTTTAGCATCAACTAGGTTGCCATGGTATGATCAAACTTTTTCTCCTATCAACATTTCTTATATCTCGTTGCTTATATCACATGACACCCATGATGACCATTAAAGTAGGTTTTGGGTGGCTGTCAATGTTCTCTCTAATGAAACTGGGAGAATGTCCTTTGTCATGCTTTAGCCTTTGAAAGTTTAAAATATCATGTACTGTTGGCCTTTCTCCAGAGGTCACACTTAACAAGCTGTCAATTTTGTCACAATGTTCTGTTGAGAGCTTGAAAAATACAGGGTATTTTCCTGCCAAGGTTTTCTGCTTTAGGTCTTCACAGTTATTTTTCTGTAAAGGCAAACATCCTGTAAATGTAAAGTAGAGGACAACCCCTGAACTCCAGACATCAATTGCATGGCTGTGAAATCCTTTACCTTCAAAGAGTTCAGGAGCAAAGTTAGGGAAGGTCCCATTGAAAGTCACAAGCTTCTAGCCCATGATAATCTTCTAGCACATTCTGGAATCAATAAGTTTTATATCTCCTTGGCCTTCTACTACAATATTTCTGGGCTTTAGTTTCCTGTGGGAAAAAATATGCTAGTGTCCATACTGTAGGTCACATATACTTGCTTAAATAGTCTACGGGATTGTTTGTCAGGTAGGTAGCCAAACTCTACAATTCTGCCCAACAACTCTCCTGCCAACCTGTGTTCCAAACACATATAAATGTGTTTTGTTGATAATGTTCAAAAGAATAATAATATGAATGTGTTGTGGAGTTTATGAGGGTGTTTTTTCTCCCTTTTGGAAGATTTTTAATTGCTACCATAGTCTGTGTGAGGAGATGGCTAGCCAATCTTACTGAATGATCCTTGGCCAAGAGTCTTTAATATTTTATAATGTTCAGGTAAAGCCTCTTCATAAAAGATTGCAGCTTAAGACCTGAGAGAGGCCTTTTGTCACCCCATTCTTTAGGGTCTTCCAGACCCATCTTTTAAAGGGATCACAGAATACAGTCGGACACCAAGGTGTCACTGGGGCATATATAGGGAGGAGAGCCTTGACTTATTTTCTTGTTCTGGGGGACTTTCACCTTGGACCTCCACTCTGGAGAATGGAGGTGATCTATCCAGTGAGGATGTGTTGTTTTCTGAACCAGTTGTAGTATGTTGTGGAGCTGTTTGGTAAGTGCCAACTGAGATGAACTTTGTGAAGGGATTAGTTGAACTTTTAACAGGCTACGTTGGTGCCCTTACATGGGCTTCCTTTCAGAGGAATGGTGACATAAAACATTCAGTGAGGGCGCCTTGCTTTTTGAATTCTCAGAGCCAGCTTTGGACACATACATGGATGATTGCCTGGAGTAGATTTTCAGTGTGAATGCACTGAAGACACTCTGGCACAGCTGTCATCTAAGGCTCATGGCTCTCTGTCTCCCACCATGTGCTGCTCATAAAGTAAATCTCGTGGACAAGCTGGAAGCAGGTGTTGCCAGTGGGAGTTCTCTTATTGTTCAAGCCATTCGGGTTGGTGGTATGCTCTACCTCATGCACTCTTTTTTTTTTTTTTTTTTCTTTTCTGGATTTTTGATTTGATTGGGCAAACTGAAGTAGGAAGTGTAGGCTACTACATCTCCTCCCTATGGTTTTTGTTGTTTCACGCCTGGTCCTGTATGTTTCAAGGATCGATCCCACTGCCTGAGCTTAGGTTTTTTGTTTTTTTTTATTGAATTGTCTTCCCAGTGTGACTGTTGCCTCAGCATCAAATATGTTTCCATCACATGGTCAAACTTTTTCTCCTATGAGCTTTCCTGTATCTCTCATTGCTTATATCCCACGAGACCCTTGATGATCATTACAGTGTGGTCTGGGTGGCTGTGTACATCCTGTGAAAAGGAACTGCTGCAACCTTAATCAGCATGATTTAGCCATTCGGAGCTCACAATGTTGTGTACTGTTGGCCTTTCTTTAGGGTTTACAGTTCATGAATTGACAATCTTGTCACAAATTTCTGGTGACAGCTTGAATTTTTCAGAGTATTTTCTGCCAAAGTCCTCTGCTTCATGCCTCCATAGTTATCTTCCTGGAAGGGTAGACATCCTGTCTACATAAAGTACAGCACAACCCCTAAATTCCACATATCAGTAGCATGGCTATCAAACCCTATGCTTTCAAAGAGTTGTGCAGCACAATATGGGAGGTTCCTATTGAATGTTGCTATCTTCTGACTACAGTCATTTTTTTTTGTTCAATCTGTAATCAGTAATTTTTATTTCTTTGGCATCCACTAAAATATTTCTGGGCTTTACATACATGTAGACACAATTTGTTTAAATAGCCTATGAAATTTTTACTCTGGTAGATAGCCAAACTCCACAATTCTTCCTAACAAGTCTTCTCCCACCTCATGTTTCAGTGAAGTATAATTTTTAAAAAAAATAATATGTAAAGCTTTAATAATATAAAGGTGTTATAGAGTTTATATAACTTATTTCTGATTCGATGTAGGTGTTCTTTCTCCCTTGTGATAAAATTTTAGCCGGTACCGTAGTCTGCCAGAGGAGATGACAATTTAATTTTAATTTCCTGAATGCTCCTCGTCTAAGGGTCGTCAAGATTTATTAGTGTTTAGTTTAGTTAAAACCTCTTCATCAAAGTGGTTGAAACTTAGGACCTGACACAGGCCTTTTATAACCCCATTTTTCAGGGTTTTGCAGATCTACACTTTAAACGGATCCTCAGG
Source organism: Arvicanthis niloticus (assembly GCF_011762505.2). Lineage (NCBI taxonomy): Eukaryota > Metazoa > Chordata > Mammalia > Rodentia > Muridae > Arvicanthis > Arvicanthis niloticus. The sequence continues at coordinate 120,692,343 of NC_047659.1, forward strand.
TACAGTCTGTCACCAACTGCAAAGGTGTATTTGTGGCATATGTGGGAAGGGCACACTTGACTCTCTTCTATAGGGAGAACCTCACCTTAAGCCTACTTACTGAAGAATGGAGATTATCTATCTTTTGAGATTGTGCTGTCCTTTGAACCAGTGGTAGTCATGTCATGAGAAGTCCCCTGAGATCAACCTGAGGTGATCTTTTTAATGGGCATGTTGGTGCCCTCATACTGGGCTTTCTCCACAGAGGCATGATGAGATAATATACTCTGTTAGGACTACTAGCTCTTTGAATTCTTAGAGCCAGCTTTGGACACATCCATGGATGACTGGCTGAAGTAGATTTCTAGGTTTGAATTCTCTGAAGACACTCAGGTACAACTTTCAAATGAGGCTCACTGCTCTCTGACTCTCCTCACGTGCTACTCATGAAATGAAACTTGTGAATAAACTGGGACAGGTTGTGTGAATTGGAGTTGTCTTCTCATTCAAGTAGTTCAGAGTAGGTGGCATAGGGTACCTCATTGTACTTTTTTATCCTTCTCTGGATTTTCAAGTGCACTAGGCAACCTGAAGGTGGGAGGGGTAAGAACGGTAGATCCTACCCCTGTAGGGTGGCTGTTGGAACTCTCTCTAAAGGAACTTAACTGTCATGCTTAACCCTTGAAAGCTCACAAGGTCATATAGTGTTGGCATTGGTTCAGGGTTTACAGTTACCAAGTTAGCAATCATGTCACAATGTTCTGGTGGCAGCTTGAGTTTTACAGAGTACTTTCCTGCCAGTATTTCTGCTTAATGTTTCATAGCCATTTACCTGAAAGTGTGGCATTCTGTTGACATATAGTAAGTAGGGTATAACCCTCAAGTTCCAGACATCAATTATAAGACCATAATACCCTATTCATTCAGGGAGTTCTGAGGCACAGTATGGGAGATTCCCAGAGAAAGTCGCTAGCTTCTGGCCCATGATTAAAAAAAAAAAAAATTGCCCAATCTGAAATAGGAAAGTGTTATATTTCCTTTGCCTTCTACAAATATATTTCTGCACTGTAAATTAATGTGGGCAATTAAGTTATTAGTGACCATACTAGTGGGCACATAGCATTTGCTTAAATAGACTATGGGATTCTTGCTCAGTCAGGTAGGTAGTCAACCTACACAATTCTGCCAACCACTCTCCTCCCACATCCTGTTCCACAATCTTAAGTTTTCTTCTGTATTGTGCAAAAGTTTACTAATATAAGAATAGTGTGCCAGGCAGTGGTGGTGCACTCCTTTAATCCCAGCACTTGGGAGGCAGAGGCAGGCGGATTTCTGAGTTTGAGGCCAGCCTGGTCTTCAGAGTGAGTTCCAGGACAGCCAGGGCTATTCAGAGAAACCCTGTCTCAAAAAACAACAACAACAAAAAAGAATAATGTAAAATTATTATTATTTAAATTTCTGATTTGATGAGGGTGTTCTTTTTTTCTTTGGATAGAATTTTAACTGTGCTACCATGGTTTGTATGTGAAAATGCCTAGTCAATTTCACTTCGCTTAATACTCCTTGGCCAAGGATATTTAAGGCTTCATAATGCTAAGTTAAAGCCTCTTTATCAAAGTGGTTGGAACTTAGGTACTTACACAGGTTTTTTTAGAACCCCATTTTAAGGGTCTTCCAGACCCACCAATTAAAGGGGTCCCTGGGTACAGTCTGCAACCAACCATGAAGGTGTAGCTGGGGCATTTGTGGGAAAGACAGGTTGACTCTCTTCTACAGGTGGACCCTCTATTCTGTGAGGTTCTGTTGTCCTTCGAACCACTGGGTGTCTTTTCATTGAGCTGTCCCCTGAGGTACTAGTGAAGTGAGGTTTGTGGAAGAGATAAGTGAGCATCTAACTGGGTATGTTGGTGCCCTTATACTGGGCTTCCTCCACAGAGGCATGATGAGGTAAAACACCCTGTGAGAGGACACATTGCTCTTGAATTGTTAGAGCCAGGATTGGACACATCCATGGATGACTGGCTGGAGTAGATTTCCATTGATAAATTCTCTGAAGATACTCTGGTACCACTTTCATCTGCGGTGTCACTGCAGATGAATATGTCTCCCCCCAAGTGCTACTCATGAAGTGAGCCTTGTGGATAAGCTAGAGGCAGATTCTGGGAATGGGATTTGTCTTCTTGTTCAAGCATTTCAGGGTGGTGGCATATTGTACATCATTGCACTCTCATTACCATTCTAAGTCTTTTCAGGTAGATTGGGCAACATGGAGTTGGGAAGGGTCGGTACCTTAGATCCCCAACCTTATAACTTTTGTGGTTTCATGGTTGGAACTGTATGCTTCCTTCCTGTATAATTTCCCTTACCTCTCCTTCCTTATATACCATAATAGCCATGATAATCATTACAGTGGGATCTGGGTGACAGTTGGTGTTCTTTCTGAAGCAACTGAAACAACCTTCATTGTTATGCTTTAGTCATTGAACGCTCACAATGTCCTGTGCTATTGGCCTCTGTCCGCATTTACAGTTAACAGCTTAGCAACCATGTCACAAAGTTGTTGTGACAGATTGAATTTTACAGAGTACTTTTCTGCCAAGGTGTTCTGCATTAGTTCTTCATAGTTATTTCATTGGACAGGGGGGCATCTTTTTGACATGAAGTAGAAAATAATCCCAAAGCTCCAGACATGAATTGCATGTCCATCATAACCTTAGTTCTGGGGCACAAGAACGGAGAGTCCCACAGAAAGTTGCCAGATTCTGGCCTTTGATATAATTTGCCCAATCTGAAATTTCTATTTTATATTTCTATTTTCTTTCACCAAAATATTTAGGACTTTAAATCACTGTGGGCAATAGGTTTACAGTGATGATACTGGAGGGCATATGACATTTGCTTAAATAGCCTATGGGATTCTTCCTCAGGCAGACAGGCAGACTCCAAAATCATGCCCAACAACTCTCCTTCCATTTTGTCTTCCACTTACATATAAATGTTCTTGTCAATAATGTGTAAAAGTTTAATAATAATAGAGAGTGGAATAGAGTTTTTATCATTTCAATCTGATTTAATAAGTGTGTTCTTTCTTCATTTTGTTAGAATTTTAACTGCTTCCATAGCCTCCCTGAGGAGATCGTTATTGAATTTTACTTCCCTTAATGCTCCTTGACCAAGGATCTTTAAGATTTTATAATGTTCAGACAAACCCTCTTCATCAAAGGTATTGGACCTTAGGTCCTGACACAGGCCTAAAATAACCCCATTCTGTTCTTCAGGGTCTTTTATACCCACCTTTTAAATGTTGTCCAGGGTAAAGTCTTACACAAATTGTGAAGGTGTGTTTGGGGCATATATGGGGAGGACAAGCTTCACTCTGTTTCATGTACAGTGAGACCCCAAACCATGGAATCCTTGCTGGAGAATGTAGGTGATCTATCCTAAGAAGTCATGTTGTCCTTTGAACCAGAAGTAGACATGTCAAAAAGATGTGTGGGAGAACCCCCAGAGGTGAAGTTTGTGGATAACATGAGTTATTTTTCCACTGGATAAGTTGGTGCCCTTAAACTGGACTTCTTGGACAGAGGCACTGATGAGATAAAACACAATACTTTTTGAATTGTTATAGCAAGTTTGGACACATTTGTGAATGACTGACTGGAGTAGATTTCCAGTGCTGAAATCCTTTGAAGACTCTTTGGTACAGCTTTCATCTTAGGTGTCACTGCTCTCTATCTCCTCCAGATGCTACTCATTAGAAGAACCTTGTAGACAAGCTGGGCGCAGATTCTGGGAATGGGAGTTGTCTTCTTGTTCAAGCATTTCAGGGTGGGTGGCAAACTGTACTACATTCAGCTCTTTCTGTTCCATTCTAAGAAATTTCAATTTGATTGGCCAAATGAAGGTGGGAAGGATAGCACGCTAGATCCACTCTTTAGAGCCATTTGTTTTTCCTCATTTGCCCTATATGATTTGATCCCACTGCCTGGGCTCAAATTTTATTATTGAGTTGTCTTCTCAGGGTTATTGTTGCCTCAGCATCAAATATTTTGCCATCACACGGACAAACGTTTCCTACTGTAAAATTAATTTTGTCTCTCATTGCTTATATCACATGACACCCATGATGACAATTAAAGTGTGGTCTGAGAGGCTGTATGTGTTCTCTTTAAAGGAACTGTGACAAACTTAATGGTCATGATTTTGCCATTTAAAACTCACAATATTACGGACCGTTGGCCTTTGTTGAGTGTTTATACTTAGCATGTTAGCAATCCTGTCACCAAGTTCTGCTGATAGCTTGAATTTTACAGTGCACTTTCTTGACAAGGTTTTCTGTTTTAGTTCTCTATGATTATTTTTCTGGAAAGGGAAGCATCATTTAGACATAAAGTAAAGCACGTCTCAAGAGCTCCAGACATCTGTTGCATGGCCATCATAACCTTTACCTTCAAAGTGTTCTGGGGCATAAAAATGGAGAATCCATTTGAAAGTTGCTAGCTTATGGACAATGATAATCTTTTGCCTGATCTTTAATCACTAAGTTTTATATTTCCTTTGCCTTTCACTATAATGTTTCATGGCTTTTTACCCCTGAGAGCAATACACTTCTGGTGACAAACACTACTGGAGAGGACATGCCATTTGCCTATGGGATTCTTCCTCAGGTAGGTAGCCAATCTCCACAGTTTTTTACAACAACTCTCCCCCATCTCGCATTCCAGAATCATATAAAGTTTTTTTTGTATTTAATGTGCATATGGTTAATAAGATGAGGGTGATGTAGAGTTCTATTATTTCAGTTCTTGATTTGATGAGGGTTTTCTTTCTCACTTTTGATATAACTTTAACTGCTACCATAATCTGGGTGAGGAAATGGCTACTCAGTTTTACTTCCCTAAATGCTCCTTGGCCATGGGTCTTTAATATTTTATAATGTTCAGATAATGCCTCTTCATCAAAAGGGTTGGACCTTAGGACATGTGTGACACAAGCCCTGTTTAACCCCATTCTTGAGGGGCTTTCAGAAGCATCTCTTAAAGGAGATAATGGGTACAGTGGGATGGAAAACCACAAAGGAGTCACTGGGGCTTGACTCTCTTCTGCAGTGGGAAACCTTACCTTAGGCCTCATTGCATGAGAATGGAGATGACCTATCCTGTGAGGTCCTGTTGTCCTTTGAACCAGTGATAGTCATGTCATGGAGATGTCCCCTGAGGCCATCCTGAGGTGAAGCTTATTGAAGAGATGAGTTGTTATTCTTTTAACCTGGTATGTTGGTACCCATACATGGGCTTTCACCATGGACGCATGATGAGATAAAACACAGTGTAAGGACAGCTGGCTCTTGAAATTCTTAGAGCCAGCTTTGGATACACCCATGGATGACTGGCTGGAGTAGATGTCTAGGTTTGACTTCTCCAAAGACACTGGGGTACAGCTTTCATCTGAGGCTCACTGCTCTCTTCTCTGTCTCCCCCATGTGCTTCCCCTGAAGTGAGCCTTGTGGATAAACTGGGGGCAGATTCTGCAAATGGGAGTCGTCTTATTGTTCAAGTAGTTCAGAGTAGGTGGCATAGTGTACCTCATTGTATTCCTCTTTTCTTCTAGGCATTGTCAAGTAGACTAGGCAAACGGATGGTGTGTGCGGTAGGGACAGTTGATCCCTTCATGATAGCTGTTTGTTGTTTCATGCTCAGTATTGCATGTTTCAAGGTTTGATCCCAATACCTGTTGGTTTCTGTTTTATTGTTTTCCTCCTAAGTTGCCTGTTGCCTCAGTATCACATGGTCAAACTTTTTCTCCTGTTCACTTTCCTTTATTTCTCATTGCTTATATACGATGATTCCCATAATGACAATTACAGTGGGGTCTGGGTGGCTGTTTATATTTTCTGTAAAGGAACTGTAAAAACAATGATCACGCACACTTCAGCTATTCCAAGCTCTCAACACCGTGTAGTGTTGGCCTTTCTTCAGGGTTTGCAAGTTAGCAGTCATATCACAAATTTCAGGTGGCAGCTTGATTTTTACAGAAGTACCTTCCTGCCAAGATCATCTGCTATAGTGTTTCATAGTTATTTCTCTGGAAAGGGAAGCATCCTGTTGACTTATGGTAGACCACAACCCCCAAGGTCCAGAGATCAGTGGCATGGCTATAATCCTCTTTACATTTACTGGACACAGTAAGGTAGATTCCCATAGAATGTTGCTACTCTGCCCCATGATAGTCTTTTTGCCCAATCTGAAATTGATAAGTTTTATATTTTCTTTGCCTTCCACTATAATTCTCTGCGGGGAATGTATTCTGGTGACCATACTGGTGGACACATACCATTTGAATTAAATAGCCTACAGGATCCTTGCTCAGGTACGCAGCCAAACTCCTCAATGCTGCCCAACAACTCTCCTTGTACATCATGTTCCACAATCATATAAATGTCTTTTGTATATAGCATGCAAAAATTTAGGAATGTGAGGGTGGTGTAGAGTTTTCACAATTTCAATTTCTGATTTGATGAGGGTGACTTTTCTCCCTGTTGATAGATTTTATCTGCTACCATAGTCTGCATGAGGAGGTGGTTAGTCACTTGTTCTACCCCGAAGGCTCCTTGGCCAAGAATCCTTAAGTTTGTTTTTTTTTTTTTTTTTTTTTTTTTTATGTTTAGTTAAAACATCTTCATCAAGGGGCTTGGACTTTAGGACCTGATTCACTTTCCACCTCTTCATCTTCATTGATAAGAATGTTCAGTATCCACACCAACATCTGAATCCAAAATTTCACCAGCATTCAAATCCAAACTTCTCCAGCATTGGCGTCCAAACTCCACCAGCATTCTCTTCAGTCTACTTACTTATCAACATCATATCTCAATAATTCAGATCTTCTTTCTCCCTTAGCAAAGAAACACCTCCTTGAAATGTGAAAATGGAAATTTGAACAAAAAGATGAAATATGTTCACTTGTCCATTACTCAGTAACCAACAATTGACAATAGATATCCTGGCTCCTTTACCACTTTCATTGGACTGCTGAGAGGCTATTGTGTCCTCCCAAATCTCTCAAATAACAAGGAAATACACAAACATAGAAAAGCCAAGATAGCTGGCCCCCTATGACTCTACAGTAGGGTATGTTTTGTTAGATTGTATCCTCTGTGCCAGCACAGAGTTGCAGGTGTGTTGTACATTTTTCTACCTTACTAAGATGGAAGCTTGCCTTTAGTGGACAAGGTGAGAATTTGATGGACAGGAAAACTGGGTCCCCTCAGGCTGAGTGATAATGGTGCTACCCTGCACCCCATCTTAACATGTTTAATTGCCTTTAGGTGACCATGGCTGAACATTTCAATACTACCCACACTCGTTTATCTGTCTTAAAAAGAGTTTTGAATTTCTTGAAGGCTGTACCACAACACTATTTTCAAATTTATTTGGGTACTTGTTGGTTTTAAAATTTGTTGATTGAAGAACCTAGGGGCATTTGATCACTATGGATCATACATGTGTCTTGCTATGTAACCTTTGTGGTCAGTGGACAGTCACTGGCTGATCATGTCATGGTCATGAAGATCTAGAGAAAGTTAAGCAGGAATGACACAATTGTTTGATAATATTTGGTAGTTTGACCTGTATTTCTTTCTCTTCTTTTGAAAGGGAGAAATGACATAGCGACTATAAAACACAACAGTACTACCAGAGTCTAGATGTCCACAACAGGCCTATCACAGACCATGCATAAACAGCTCACTTGCATGACATGCCCTGATAACACAGAAGGCCTTCAGCTCTTTCCCAGTGCTCAGTTTGCTACCCAAGACAAAGTCACTTCATTTTGAGCTTCCTGTTGCATCTACCACGATGTTTTCTGAACTTGGATATCTATGTGTAGTTCCCTTTCCATTGCAGGAGTAGAGGGCCCACACTACCTGCTGGAATACTTTATGAGTCTATCGGCCTCATCCTTCTGCAGATTTCTAAGCAATGTGACATGGTTCATCCCCTGTCACCTTCTGCACTGGTGCCATGGCTCTGAAACACAGATTACCTACGCTTACATGTACTATTACCATGGATATGCTGTGTGTTTTAGAGTATGGTAATATTTGAGTGGTCTGTATGTTTCATTATCTCATTGCCAGATATGACATGGCAGGTTTTCTTCTCTTCCATATTAAAGATTTTCACTGTTATTGACATTGTCAACTTTTGAAGATCTTGTTTGCTGGATCTGGGCTCTGACACTTGTGTACTTCATCCTTTCCACTCTTCCTGGATTCTATGTGTCCTTTTGTCCACAGGTGTCTGTAGGCAACCATTTGGCCCAACCTGTACTCTTAGCAAGAGACATTTGAAGTCCATCACTGATCCATTAGCATTGGAGAGCGGCATGAAATGGGAAAGGGACTTCAAGTGACATTGAAAGATGGACAACTTACTCTTGGCTGTGCAGGCAGGCCATGTGGTAGAATGGATCTGTGGATCATTCCTCCTGAGTGACCTAACTTTTCCTTCACCAGCACTTCTCTCCCATTCATGTTCAGTAGCCAGTCACCAGTGTCTGTTGGATAGTCTCATCCACCTTCCTCAGAAGGGAGATGCTGTGGGAATTGACTTCTTAGGTGACAAGTGTGTTAGGTCATCTACCCCCAAAATATTTATATTTGAGAAGGATATTTGAAATAATCAAGATAGAATGCAGACATGCATGCTGCCACTTCACCTGTTTCCACCGGCATCTCCACTGTGTTCATGATTCACTGCCAGGTGTCTCTTTGTGGCCATAAGGCGGCAGCACATTCTCTGAAAGCTGTTTACAATTCAAGTTCTTGGGCTCTTGCTTTTTCAGCAATGCTCTTCCACACCTTGGGGCAGGCTAGTGAATTGTTCCTTAGGTGAATTCTGCTGGCGTTTGATTGCATGGTCCTGGCTAGTGAGGCATGCAGATAAGTCCACAGATGGAGGATCCTCACAAGGAATTCTGATATGACTTTTTCTTTCTCCATGTAGTATGTGATAGTGCCTTTCTTTCAAAAATTGTGTAAGCCTTTGACTCTTAGACATATTCCTGATAGTCTCCTGAAGGTGAACTGTACCAAGAGCAAATCCAAATATGGAAGCCCGCTGTGTACTGTAGAGCACACATGCCTGCTTGAAGAGTAGAGTACACCATGTGATCACAGAGACAGCCTGAGAACAAATGTAGTTCCTGAGAGTATCACATTCTGAAGAGTATTGGCAATCTGGTACTTGTGATTTGGTTCAGTGGGTAAAAGAATGTATTATGAAACCTGGCAATCTTTAGTTCAATCCCCAGAATCCATAGAAAGGTGGAAGGAGAAAAGAAACTCGATAATGTTGTCCTCTGATTTCCACATGCACAATATGACACATGATCATACCAACTACACACATCTATGACACATAGATGACCCATAGATTGACATAGTCTGACCTGTGAATGTTTTGCAGGATTGAAACAGAACCTAAAGGCTATAGGTATGTCTAAAGAAACAAAGAAGAGCTCAGTCCACACAAAACATCATGGACAAAAGTACAGCTATAAAATTCTTGGGAGCAGAATGTCCCACCAAAGCACACATCACCTGACAGTTATTGGCAACATTGGACAGCTTGCACCTGTAAATGTAAGAAAGCTGGAGAGATACTGTCAAATTTTCACATGCTGTCATACCCAAGTTGCCCATCCTATAATAATTTGATGAAGAGGATGCCATGTAGGGCTGTACAAAGACTTAAAAGGCTTTTAGAGCAGGCTAAGCTCTTTGTAAGTTAGGCTAACTAGCTGTGTGATATGTTGTTACACTATCTATTCCTGTTAGAAGTCACCAGAACATCAAAGGTCAATGACTGACAACTATGAAACAATAAGCTCAGTAAATGATTTCAGTGGATCTTTGGTCTCTCTCATGGGAAGGAGCAGAGACTCAGTTTAGTTTTAGAATGGCAGTTGCTAGCAGTAGATAAGGCATCACGACAAATGGAGTCCTTCCATCAGTGGCTCCATCCCAGCAACCATAAGGAAATGCTTACCTAAATAAGACTTGTAGTGAAGGCCATTCAGCAAAGCCTCTTTCTATGCTAGCACAGAATTAACCCAGCAAAGGTAGTTTGCTGGTGTGGATATGGCATTATTATTAAAGATACAACCACATCTTTCTCATTGGGGTTAAGACATGCACCATCAGAAGGTATTTATGTCTGGTATTATAAAGAAGGAGTTTATGTCTGGTATTGTAAAAAATGAATTTAAGTCTGGTATTATAAGCCAAAATAGAACCCTGTGGGTTTAAGATTAATGCTCCAATATGGAAGTAACTGTTATTGCTTTGTTAAAGGGATGTGGCAAGCCTGTCAAACTACCTTCTAAACCCTTGTACATATTTACACCTATAGATCACTGTAGCTGCCAGCTGTAATTGACCATAGAAGGAAACTTCTTTTAGAAATAAAGTATGATAGAACTCATAATCACTGTTGAAGATCCCGAGATTGGGTAACTAGTACTGTGGCATAGTGGCCAAATACCTAGACAGAAGCACACATTTCTATCACCCTCCTCAAAGATCGGGGAATATTGCAGAAGAGGGGGCAGAAAGATTGTAGGAGCCAGAAGAAGGTATAGAATATAGTATGACATTTTTTGTTGTTTTTTGTTGATTTCCCCCCCCCCAGAATTGAAATGTTCACTCATAGAGGGCTCGCCAAACTCAAAAAATAAACAACTCACAAATACCAGGAAGTTCCTGGAGCTAAAAGATTCATAAGTCCCCTCCACAAGTTTATGGTTATAAGAAACAACTGTTGTGGGCAGAGATTCTCTTATGTAGGGAGCTGTTTGCAAGCCCTGTAGAGAGCTCTGTGCTTAAGGCTCTTGTGAGTTGTCGCCTATGAAGCACGGACATTCAATGTTGTAGTTGCTCATGAATCACTTATAGGTTTACTTGTAGCCCAATATTCTTGTTAATACGCCTAATAAACATACTGTTTTATCATGATGAACTTTCATAAAATTGTTATTTTTATATGTTATTGGTGCCCTTTCTGAGGTGGTTAGACATTTGCTGGTATTTCCCCAGAAAATATCACACAACACTACTTATACCCCATTGACCCTGTTTGTATATCTGGACCACACTTCCTGGAGGTTTCACAACTTTTGAAGAGAGTACCTCCTCTTGGGAAGCTAGTGGTCAAACACATGAGTTAGTCCTGTACATTTCACATCAGACCCAGCAGAAGGACCTTCTCCATCACTTCAAATAATTATAATAAAGATAATAGTGAGGATAATTTTTATACTTTATTTTGATTTGCAGACATGGACAGTGAACACGCATGATGCCACAATGGCATTTTCTGTCCCTATATACTCTGGTCAATTAATTCTCATCATAACACTCAAGCTAAAATTTGACTGATAGAAAAAGGACTATATCAGAGTGTTTTGTTAATATCAATGGCTGAGAAGGGGAGGGCTTCATGATAGATTTACAAAGAGAAGTCTAATTTTTATTAATTTATTGTTTAAATTTCATTGTGTATCTTTGTGTGAGAATATGCAACTGCACATGGGTACCATGCATAGAAGAGAGCATTGGATCCCCTCGAGCCAGCATTACGGGCCATGGGACCCACTAAGCATAGGTGCTGTGGAACAAAACACAACCTCTGCAAGACCAGACAAGTGCTTTTAAATGCCGAGCCACCTCTCTAGCTTACCTTGAAACTATATATTTCCTACAAAAAATATATTTCTCACCAGAACTCGAGTCCCAATGTACAGTGGATTGACATATTTGAAATGGTGAAGTAAGGCTAGTGAGTCCAGAATTCCACAGAAAACAAAAGCATTCCTCTCACAGATGTAGTAAATGAAACCATGTTATAGTTATGGTTTCCATTGCTGCAATGATACAACATGAGCAAAAAACAAATTAAGGAGGAAATAATTTATTTGACACATACTTCCAAATCACTGTTCATCATTAAAGGATGTCAGGATAAAAATCAAAAATAGAGTCTGGAGGCAGGAGCTGATAAAGAGGCCATGGAGTGGTGCTACTTACTGACATGTCTCCGTGGCTTGCCCAGTCTACTTTATTGCCGAACCTAGGACCACCAGCCATAGATAGTACCATCCGCAATGGCTTGGGTCCTTCTCCACAAAAAAATTTAGGTAAGTGACTTGTACCTACATTTATGGAGGCATTTTCTCAATCGAGGTTCCCTCCTTTCAGATAAGACTACTTTTCGTGAAGTTAACATAAATTAACAAGCACAGGCCATTCCAGATGTTGCAGTTCTTCCCAGTTCTGCAATAATAATGTCCTAGGCTGAGAAATTACTAAACAACAGAAACTGATTCCTCACACTTCTAGTGACAGGGAAACTAAGTCAAGATTTGTGGAGATGCAGACTGTGGTAAAGGCCAATTCTCACTCCAGCAGGGCACTTTGCTGAACGACCTCCCAATGGAAGCAGCAACTGACCTCTTCAAATTTTTTTTTCAAAAAACTTTACTGCGTTATACTAGTGAACCTCCTGCTCGACCACCATCTGAGGCCCTGCATCTGTATACTGTTGGCTTAGACACACTCACTCAAACAGTACACCTCATGAACCAGAGCTGGTTACCATTATATATGCCTGCCCGAGGGGAATTGGGCATATTCAGCTGAAGGACACTAGGCAGGAGTCTGAAAAAGTAGAAAGGCTACAGTAAGGTGAGTAAATGCTGAAAACAGGGAGCCTAACCGTATAGAATATGATATAGAGTGGACTAGATATGAAAGTTTATATAATACGTGCCAATGACAGACACATGGTGGGCAATTAGAATATCTTACCCTTGGACTTAAAAAGAAGTTATGTGTTTGTGTCATGAATTATTTATACAGAGTCATATTTGAATAGAGTTCAGTGTATTAAGGCAGTAGATTGTGTATCATTCTTCTCCCCGAGACAAGCTATTTAGTTTGAAGTACTAGGAGCCATTGAGAGTTAGGCTACAATTGTTTCTGTAAGACAATATCCACTGGGTCAGGCTTCAAGCACTTCACTGAGACACTTAGAAAATAGGGATTTTTTTTTTTGTCTTTTTATCATTACACAAGTAAATTTTTGGTGGGGTAGGCATGTTCTCCACTATGTAGTCCTTACTAGCTTTCAGATAATTTGTTATACACTTCAAGACCATCTACATAGGGGCCACACTGCTCACATTTGGCTGGGCCTTCCCACAACACTTTTATAATCAAGAAAATGCACCAAAGACTTGTCCATGGGTCAATCTGTTGGACACAATTTTTAAGAGGTGTTCCCTCTCTGTTACCAGGAAACTCCAGCTAGTGTTGGTTGACAAAAACTAACCAGCATAACCATATATGAGGAGACAACACCTCGCTGGCTTCTGGGCAGGCCTATAGCCCAGGCAACCAGTAATACAATGCAACCAGTGAAAGACCAAGACTGAGAAGGTGGCTTGGATGCTGACCTCCTGGCAGGCCAAGATGTTAAACCTAAGGCATGTCCTGTACTGAGGGGCCTTCCCATAGGCTGTTGTAAGGGCAGAAAGTACCCATGGGCCATCTTCATATTTCTACCCAGTTCTGACTCAGTACACAGGGGAATGAACACGCTGTTTCACAGTGTAGGGACAGTAATCAGGAAGACACCTTGTACATTGCTCACAATAAAGGACCAGTACCCAGGAGAGTGGCACATTGTTCACCTCTGTTCAGGCACTGAATACATGTTTCAGCCATGTACTGTGCAAGAACAAGGGTGTTGGGAGCCGACTTTTAGCAGAAAGCAGCTATCAGCTTTGCAGCCATCTTGAGCCATATACTCTGACATGAGACAATAGCCTACAACAGCTGAGCACACTCTGATAACATCTTGCTTTAGATACCCAGGACTTTCCTTGGGTGTGTGAGATTAAAGGTGTGTGAGATTAAAGGTGTGACTTAGAGATCAGGGCATGACCAAAAGGCATGGCTTAGAAGTGAGACATATAAAAGGCGAGAGGCAGACAGGAGAGTTCAGAACAATTTGGAGTAACAGATTCAGACACTAGGAGTAGGAGTAGACATTAGACACTCGGGAGAGAACAACATTGAGTACGACTAGGAACTAGAAGTAGTACAACTAGGAACTCAAGACTTGGGACTTGGACTAGGAAGAGAGACTGAAGAATAAATGGGATTGAATTACACTCAGTCTGGTCTCCATTCTTAGAGTCCGTCCTCACTCTCTTGCTGAACCCTGACCGTCAGACTGGAGCTTGGGCCAGGAAACAGTAGCCACCAAGCGTGGAATGGAGAGGGCCTCAACATTTTGCTCGGGCCTCAACATTTTTGGCGCCCGAACAGGGACTAGTGCGGTTCTCAACACAAGGGACCCATCTAAAGTTTATCTTGAGGTCAAATATCAAGTTCAGTTTTATATCCTCCCCTAGTCCAGACACGATCAGGTCTCCAGTACCTAGGGCCCACATTCTGTACAGTTCAACTGGCAAGCTCAGTGACCAGGCCATGATCATTTGCAGACTTTAAGTAAGAACCATATCTGAGAGCCCCAACAACATGCTGAACTCAGGGCAATATGAAGGATCCAGGAGTTTTTCTGAATGCTGCTATTCGAGCAAACCTGATAAACAGGAGTCTACAAATCAGACCATAGGAGACGCAACAACCAATGGCTGAGTCAATGCGTAGCAAACAGCTGCTTAGTATCCTTTACTAGTATGACTGCATACTAGACCTCAGGGCTGGTCAAGTCCCTAGTGGTCGGCTCACATACTACTCTGCTCTGCAGAACCTATACCCATGGGGCGGAGGATGTACACTGTACCCAGGACAAGACAAGTAGTCTCCAGGATCAATTAATGACCAGTTTGTAATCTCAATGTCCAGGAGGCCATGCAAAGAATGACGCCTGAGAATGCATTGCCCAGAGGACACAGCCCATTGTCATAAGTCAGAGCTGAAACAGAAATAGTCGCACACTGTCCCTCAAGGCAGGAGCAGTGCCCAGGACTGGGACTGCGAGCTGACACCAGAACAGGCCAGCATCAACATAGGCCACAGAAATGGCATCTTCCAGTAGGGAACAATAGCCAGTGACCATCATATTGTACCTTTGTTGGGGAGTGGGGGTGGGCAATATACAGGACTCATCCCCTAACTGACCTCCGAAAAGGCACAATGCTAGTGGCTGGACCTTGGGCCGTGAACAAGGAAGTTCAGTACCTACTGGACACAAATTCTTTGCTGCTTTAGTCCCAGCACATGCCCACCAAGGCAAGTTTAGTATGCTGGGTACCAAATACACGATTTTAGTGAATGCCTTGTGACAAGGGGGCCACACCAATGGTGACATGTGTCAGTAGTAGTATCCAGGGACCACAAACTACTTTTCTTTAGGGGAAGTTCAGTTTCAGTCTTCATTGTCATGTGCAGCAGGAACAGAGGGCCCTGAGAGCACATAAAATATCTGATGGAAGGGGTACAAGATTCCCATTTAAGTCCAGGAAATGTCCAATGATCACAACGGTGAGTGATTGTCTGTTCAAATAAAGTTTGAGTTTATTATTATACCATATATTCCCTCACAGCAGTTGCTTACCTCTCTGGCTGCTTCTTTTAAACTTTCTGCCCGGACCTTATTATGTCTAACATGTTCAATTACTTGTCCATTCCATGGAATGATCTTCAAAGTGTCCCTAGATTAACATACTTTACCCAAGACCCTCATAACATTCTTCTCTAAAGAATGAACAGACCATCTCACCACCCTCAGACTGTACCCTCTTTAAGGAGAATGCTTAGAGTGGCTCTGAATGATAGTGCCATCCCTTACTTAGATTGCTCTGAAGGATATGTACAACAGGGCCCCTGCCTCTTGGTCCCATAGGGAGACACTGAAAGAAAGTGCGTTCACATCAAAGTATCAACTCCTGGGACTATCCAAGCCATTAACTCTTTGAGGGACTGAAGGCAACATTTATATAAAAATAAAACAGAAAGTACAGAACAAAGGTCACAGTGAATATTTGTGAAAGGGTCAACACCTGTAATTAAGGGTTGGAATCCATGAAGTGCCTGATCAAGATACCCAAATGTATAAGAAGAGAAAATTGTAAAGTTAGGCCTAAAAATACAAGAGGTGCAAACCTGTCACCACAGCACCCAGGATCCAGAAAAGGATGGCAAGTTACTGACCAGACTGTGCTTCCGATCAGTAACCTGCTTCAGAGAAAGAACAGAGAGATGGGCAAAATGGAAGAATAATGTGCTGAGCACAGGAGGCAACCAAAGGAGTAAAATGTTGGATGGAGGAACCTCAAACGAGATGCTGAAGTCAGGAAAGAATTTGGCCTAAGGACGGAATTGAGCTGGTGTGTAGCAGGAAGAGGTCAGACATGTACTGCAGGCAGTGAATGTGGCAGACTATTGTAAATTACCCAGGTTCTAGTCAGCAGGGGAAACAGTATGACTGTAAACAATTCAGCTCAGATGGCAGGACATCCAGGAACTTCGAAGCCCAGGAACTATAGTTCTGAGGGGCCAAGGTATCCCAGTGGAGGACATGTGGAGAAATGAAGGCCCAGGAACCCAATAGCTCTAAGGGAAGACAGTGTCCCATGGGAAGAGTATCCTGAGACACGGGAGCCCAGGGATGACATAGCTCTGAGAGAATGTCTCCTCAGCAGAGGCATCGCAGCTCCCAGGGGAGAGAATCCACAGCTAAGCTGAGGAGCTTAAGAGCTCAGCCTTGCTCCTACTTTTCTTCTTCTCATTACTTCTCTTCTTGATTTCTTAAACAGTCACACCAGGCAGCGAATATCATGAGAGATTTATTGGAGGGTCCAATAGGTGGTGAGAGAAATCCATGAGCAGCTGACCTCTGCTCCTTGGAGCAGACAGCAGGGACTGGGATAGAGGAACAGTGCTTATCTAGAATTTATGAGGTAGCGGAGGGCAAAGATTTCCAGAGTGAGGATTGCTGGAATTTCAAGTCCTGGGCTTGAAGAACTCAGGGTTGATGGGTTCTCCTGCTCAGGGATTTACGGTAGGGTTTTGTGGGAAGCTCAGCGATTGGTAGGTTTTGCTGCTCAGGGATTAATGGCTTTTTTAAAACCTCCTTTTCCCAGAATCTGGCTGTGGGTTAGGATGGGAAGTCTTTCCCTGTTGCACCTGGCTTTGCTGAGGTGCCATTTCTGTGGAGCTGCTGGGGAGGCTGGAGAGTAGCTGCTGCTATTGTGGACAGCTTCTGTGACACGACTCCTACAGTGGTATTTCACCAAGGCTGTAAGCTGAAGGAAGATAGGTGTTGACCCTGAACAGCTCCTCATGACTACCATAGGCTGAGGAAGAAAAGGTGTTGCCATCTTGGACAGCTCAAGTCATGCAGCTGGGTTGAGAAAGGTGAAGTGCCACAGTGGACAGTTCCTGTGAGGGCTGTAGGCTGAAGTGATGGCCTGGTAGCTCCTGTGAGGGTGGTAGACTGAGGAGATGTCCTGGTGCAGCCATTTGGACAGCAACTTCCATTTGGACATCTCCTTTTAGGGTAGGCAGAAGGGTATCTCTCTGGGACCCAAGGCTGGGGCAGAAAGGAGGGGCTTGCTGCTTTGACAGCTTTGTGGTGCACTGCTCAGGGACTACAATGATGAGATGATGTATGAAGAAATAGTGGTGGCATTTCACTTCTGAAGTGGACTGTAACATTACCTTAAAAGAAAATCATCATCTTTGTACTGCAGATGCAGAGGTTCATCACAGGTTCCTGTGTGTGACACTCTTGGTAACACATCTGTATGCACAGCAGGGTACCCAGCTCTCTGTCCACATCCCAGCTGGCTGATCTTCACCCACACACACAATGCTAAAATCAGCAGCCTTTCAGCTTTTAGGTTCTGGGTCCCTTGACAAAAGTTCCTTTCTTCAAGCACTGGTTGATGTCACTGGTATGCGTGATGCCTACATAAATAGCCCCCAGAGTGACTGCCAATGTTCTGAATGTCTTGAATCTTGCAGAGAGTTTTCACAGCACAGTGTTTTACACTTTCTACTGGGAAAATGGTGTCCATTCCTAGGAGACTAAGGGGGCAGTTCCACAAGCTGTCTTTCCTTGCACCATGCACACAGCAATGGAGTTGGTGAATAGAGGAGATTTGAGAAGCACCTTACCCTAATCAGTCAGCTTCTGGCGGGACAGAGAGGAACTGCCCTGGTGAGGAAGTTCTTTAAGCTGCCCAGACAGTGTTCTACCACTCTAGGGGCATATGGTTAAAAAGCTGGGTGTTCCCAGGATCCAAACACATTTTTCTTCTCTAGTTCCTCTCAATCCATGCACTTGGGATTCTGGCTTTGGCCCTACTTCTCTCTCTGTCAGAAGGAGCCCCTTCCATGAAGATCTGAAAACAAGGAGTTTTGGTAAGAATTACAAAAGACCAGCTGTGAACCTGTAAATGAACACCCCTTCCTATTGGCCTGAGCAAAGAAGCATCACCTGTAGGCCTCTCTTCCACCTAGGGTGTCTGTACTCAAGAGGTGGCCCTGCCCTAGGTCCCTGCAGGTGATGCTGGGTGCAGTCCTCATACTATCTTAAGTGATATTCCTAGTATTTTCTCCAGTTTCCACAACATCAGGTTTTGAAATGTTCAAGGATTGGCCTCAAAAGCCTAGCCTTCCCCTGCTTGCAATGGAGATAACAAAGCAGCAACAGCTGCAGCCACTGCAGGGGCAGCAGCAGCAGGGTAGCAGAAAAGAAAGGACATGAGCAGGCCATGAGCCAGCTTTGTGGAAAAATGGATCAGTATACATGGAAGAGTTTGCAGCAAAATGCTCTCAGGTGGTGGAGGAATCCAGTTCCTCCTTAACCATATTTGAGGGTGACTGTGAATTTCTGCTTGCAGGAAATGTGGCAAATCACTCTAGGACACCCATAGGAAAGGCCACACAGTCAGATCAGGGGACTTCATCTGTTTTCCCATCGCCATTTCCCTGCACCCCCCACCACACAATAGTTGTTACCGGCA
Source organism: Arvicanthis niloticus (assembly GCF_011762505.2). Classification (NCBI taxonomy): domain Eukaryota; kingdom Metazoa; phylum Chordata; class Mammalia; order Rodentia; family Muridae; genus Arvicanthis; species Arvicanthis niloticus. The sequence continues at coordinate 120,711,384 of NC_047659.1, forward strand.
CCTTATCTGGATCTTGTCCAAAGCCAGTCCATAGATGAGCTTCATCTTGCACATGGCTGGGTACCCTCAGACAAAGTAAGGTCAAATGGTCATAGTGGCTACCCATGGCTCCGAGGAAGCAGTAGAGCTGGTAGTTAATATTTCAGAAGGAAGTAGAGACAAGATAAAAGAGATTAGGAGAAATGTTTCCAGAAATGAGAGTCACTCAAAATACAAAGTTACCTTTGTTAGAATGTGGATGCTTTCCAATTTAAAAAAAAAAAAAAAACTTCATTACCATCAACTCTGCATCAAATACAAAAGGAGAGGTCTCTCCTCTCTCTTTTACTTCCTCTGCTCTCTCAACTCTTTCTGTGTCACACACATACACACAGAAACACAGACACCCTCTCCCTCTACATGTGTGTGTTTATATTTCCAACAAGATGTAAAAAGTAACCTTCAAATGACTCAAGTGTGAATGCAACTTACACAGAGACTAGAACTCTAGATTTGCAAAGCTCTTTTGACCTCTCATTGTGAATGTGCAATAGTCAGGATGCTATGGTGGCCTGCAGCAGATCTGTAGGACTGAGCTATCTCTGTCCACTTTGTACTCAATTCTGCACTGCAAATGTACACTTGTGAATTCTCAGTTCTGTTGCTGCGTCTAAATTGATCACATATGTCTCTTAGACACATGCAACATGTCAAGTTCTCTCTGGGTTCCTTTCTCTGTGTCCAGGACTACTGTGTCCTCAGCTCACAGGTATTCCTGGAGACAGGCAGCTGGGCTGATATTCTCACTGTGCATGAACATTCTCTCAAGTCTGCTGTTTCTTCTCAGTTTCTTTGGTAACCACCATCACTGCGAGGATCTTATATCCAGGGGCTTCTGAGTCCTGTGTGGAGAAATCCACTGGGCCAAGGTTATTCTGTTACTGCTGCCCAACATGGACCTCCCTACAGGGCATGAACAGAATGATCATTAGGTCAGAATTTCTTCCAAGAATCTTCACTCAGTCCTCAAGGAAAAAACAATGTTTTACCTCTAGTTTCATCCCATGATTTATACAGATTTATCCCACTGGCACACAGCTACCCAAAATTCCTACCTGGTTCTCTTCTCTCCTGCTCCTATCTGTATTTTCAGCAATCTGCTCTCCATGCTCTGGTATCATCCTCTAGGGACCACAGTGTCTCCAAGAGACTTTGAAACAGCCACAAGGAAGGGGCCTCTTAGTAGAAATCTGCAAGACTCATGCTTGGCTGAGCTGGTCCTGTGCTGCCAAGGACCCTCAGGCTGATTCCTCTGGAGTGCTCTGTTGCTCCCGTCACCCACCCTTCTCTAGTACCCTCGCCCAGCTTCAGGAAACTATCCTCTGCTCTCTGCATGTAGTCCAACTTTGAAGGACTCCACTTAGGGTAGATGATAGCATGGGAGTTTTCTCTAACATGGTCACCAAACCTGTGAGCAAGGATGCTAGTAATTTGATAAAGGAAAGAAAGGGACAGTATTCAAAGTACACTGCAACCACAGACTTTTCCACCTATGTACCAGTTCCTCAACAATTACTTGGACACTTATTAATTTAAAATGCTTGGGGAATAATGTAGGCTTGTTCCCTGACTAACTTGTAGCTTATTTAACCTGTTTAAACTATACTATGTCTGCCACATGGCAAATTACCTCATCTTGATTTCCTATGTTCAATTTCCTTGAAGTTTGTCCAGGGAAAATCTCCCACGTCTGACTCTCTCCTGTAGTTCCAATCTCTCTACTGGAACTTTCACCTTCTACTTCCTGCCCTTTGCTGATAAGCCAACCATTTTTACTTGACACATGATGCCTTCACACAATATACAAGAGATTATCCCTAGAGCATACCATAAAGAAACCTACTTGGTCACCATTAGTTTGCTCTTACCCAAGCATGGTGTTCTCATTTGAACCAGCAGGCACCAACACAAGGTGGATAAACCTCAGGCAATTCAGTTCAGGCACTTCCAGCACCATTGTCTTCGTGGGACTCTGGGCACACCCTGGTGCTGCCATCAGATATGCTACAGAGGGTTCCTCTGCATCATGGGCTATTGTCTTCTGATGCTCAGGACCTGTGCTCTCACCCTGAGCTTCTTCAGTGGAATCCTATAGAAAGTCAAAAGTGTTCTTACCATAAACGCAGGAGATGCAACATTTCCAAGTGCATCTTGGAGTGAAGGGACCTGTGGAGACCAGAGATCTTGGATACATGGAGCTGAAACTATAACAATTGTGAGACACCCTGTGTGGGTGACAGGAATTGAACTTTCGTCCACGTATCAGCAGAAAAGGCTCTTAAGCAAGCAGTCTTTCCAACTCCACACACTCAGAGTTTTATAGCTGTAGATGAGATGCTAATGTGTGCCTTGTAGTTCTCTCCGTCATTGCCTCAATCTGTGGTGAGTGTGGAACAAGTACTCACAATTAAAGAAAGATCCAACTGGATCAATTAAATGTCATTCTTGAGTTTTCTAATGTCAGAAGATGATAGACAACTGTTTCTGGTTATAGGCTGATTTACACTTTCCTCATGTCTCTAATAGAAAAATTCTGTACAAGGAACTTAGCTTATCCCTTAAATAGAGCTCATATTTACCCAGAGTACAGTTTAGGAATGAAGGAGCTGAACAATCTCCTGTTTCAGCATCTTCATGATTATTTTTGATCACATAGTTAAAAAAATGATTGTGAAGGGAAAAACAAGTTTTACGTGAATCCTAGTTATCCATCTGTTGCATTTTCTATTATGCGTTTATGCATTTATGTATTTATGTGCAGATATAATCTCAGTCTTTAGCACAGACTGGCATGGAATTTTTCCATGTAAACTTCAAATGGTGGTATAAAAAAAACTAGGCATTTAATGTCAAAGAGTGAATGTAGGTCTTTATCTCTACCTCTATAAAAAGCAGCTGCAAATGGATCAAAGAACTAAAAGGAGACCTGATATGCTGAAATTGCTCTTGGAAAAGTAGGGGAAACTCACCAAGTGAGAGACATAGGTTAGCATTTGTGAATTGAACTGCATTTGTCCAGGAAATATGGCAAACCAGTGATAATTGAGTTGTCATAAATGTCACCATATGAGACATTATTAAAGAACAAAAAAATTGCTTGCATGTGAAATGGAAACCCTTGCACAGTGCTGGCAGAGCAAACATTGATACAACCATCATAAGACAGTGTAGAGATTCCTCAAAATTTGAAGGCATGTCTTTCCTGTGATTTCCCAACATTGGTACATGACAAAGGATAGAATGTCAGAATGTAAAAGAGATTTCTGTACTACCCCATGTAGCAGAGAACTGTTCGTGACAGCCAAACTATGGAGTTCACCAATGTGCAGAGAATGGATACAGCACAGTACAGAACACCTGACAACACCAAAAAGGGACCTACCAGATTATGCATGCTGGCTGCTTCTCCACAGGAGTGTGTAGGAAGAAAAAGACAGAGACCTAATGCACAGGATGAAGACCACAGTGTATCATGAAGAATTAGTGGGAAATAGTGCATTTAGAAGATAGACATGCTGACTGGTTCCAGTTTCAGGACATTTATATAGATATAAATCAATATACCACAACACGTGGTTCAAACACACACACACAAAAGTGTATTGTATCAAGAAAATAGTCTTTCTATGCCACACATTTTTTGTCCATGTTCCAGCATGTGACACTCTTGGTAACCCTTGTGCCTGGCAAATCTTAAGCCCAGCTCTTGTGGATATCCTCGATGACAGATATTCCCTCGGACACCCATTACCTAAAACCAGAAAGCCTTCACCTTTAAATACCTTGGACCCTTTTTATGAGCCATCTTTGGGGTTCATGTCTGTAGGTATTGGTTAATCTCACTGATTTAGAAGGAACCCAACAAAAGGGTCCCCCTCACCCCCACACAATGTCTGCCAGTGTTCTATATGTCTGGGTCTTGCAAATGACACTAGTTCTTGAGACTTCTTACTGGCAAAGTAGTGTCCATACCTAGGTGACTGAGAGGGCAGTCACACTAGCCGACTCTCCTTGCCCCATATACACAGCAGTAGAGTTGGTGAATGGAGGGGACATGAGATGCACTTTACCCTGATCACTTGACTCCTGCCAGGACAGAGAGGAACTTCCCCTTCCCTGCCACTGAGGAAGTTCCCCGGGCTGCTTCATATCGTTTTCTTGCACAACAAAGAATCATGGTAAGGTGTTGGGTAGTCCCATCAGATCAGAACAGATTTTTCTTCTCTTCTTCTTCCCAGTCCATCTGGATGATAATGCTTCCTCTGTCTCTGGTGCCAGATCTGAAAATCAGCAGGGGATTCTTCCATCAATGATACCTGAAGTCAAGGAGTTTGGGTAAGACTACGAATTATTAGGCAATCATGCCTTCCCCATGGCTTGAGAAAGGAAGCTTAACCTGTGTGGCCATCCTTCTTCCAGTGTGTTAGGGCTTGACGGGCATCTCATGCCCTATGCATCATGAAGATAAAGCTGTTTTCAGGCTTTGTCCCTTGTTCAGTGTGTTCCCAGGAGTCCTTTGGTAGCCACAGCACAGGGTCATACAGCCAGTAAAGGCACTAGACTTGCTGCCTGGGGACACAATGCTGCAATAACAGCAACATCCCTATAGGGTATCAGAGAGAAAACAGCTTTGACCTTTTGAGATACTGTTGAAAATAAGAAAAGCACCACTCTGGAAATCAGTCTGGTGGTTCCTCAGAAAATTGGACATAGCATTACCTGAGGACCCAGTTATACCACTCCTGGGCATATACCCAGAAGATGCTCCAACATATAGCAAGGGCATATGCTCCACTATGTTCATAGCAGCCTTATTTATAATAGCCAGAAGCTGGAAAGAACCCAGATGCCCTTCAACAGAGGAATGGATACAAAAAATGTGGTACATTTACACAATGGAGTATTGCTCAGCTATTAAAAACAATGAATTTGAGAAATTCATTGTTAAATAGGTAAATGGATGGAACTAGAAAATATCATCCTGAGTGAGGTAACCCAATCACAAAAGAACACACATGGTATTTACTCACTGATAAGTGGATATTAGCCCAAAAGCTTGAAATAGCCAAGATTCAACTTCACCACATGAAGCTCATGAAGAAGGAAGACCAAGTGTGGATGCCTTGGTCCTACTTAGAAGGAGTAACAAAATACTCAAGGGAGCAAATATGGAGACAAAGTGTGGGACAGAAACTGAAGGAGGGGCCGTCTGGAGACCATTCCACCTGGGTATCCATCCCATGTGCAGTCACCAAAGGTAGACTCTGATGTGGATGTCAGGAAGTGCATGCTGACAGGAGCCTGATATAGCTGTCTCCTTAAAGGTCTTCCAGAGCTTGACATATTCAGAGGCCGATTCTCACAGCTAACCATTGAACTGATCAAGGGGTTCCCAATGGAGGAGTTAGAGAGAAGACTAAAGGAGCTGAAAGGGTTTGTGGCCCCATGAGGAGAGCAACAATACCAACTAACCAGAGATCCCCAGGTTCTAAACCACCAGCCTGGGAACACATAGGGAGGGACCCATGACTCCATCTGTATATGTAGGGGAGGATGGCCTTGTCGGGCATAGGTGGGAGAGGAGATCCTTGGTCCCATGAAGACTGAACACCAAGTGTGTGGGGGGTTTGAGGGTGGGGAGGTGGGAGTAGGAGGGTAGATGGGGGGGTACATCCTCATAGAAGCAGGAGAAGGGGGGATAGGATAAGGCGTTCCTGGGTGGTGGTGGGGGGAATGGGGTAAGGGGATAAAATCTGAAATGTAAATACAATATTCAATAAAAAATAAAAAAAGAAAAGAAGAAAAGCAGTGTATATTAGAGTGTGGGTATAAGGAGGACGATGAGTCTGACCACTTAATTCCCTAGGTTTTCTTAGGTAGTTTTGTGGCAGGAGACCATAAACAACTCAAAGGAAAGCCTTCCCTGTCAGACCAAAGGGTCTTAGTTGTTTTTCCATCAACAGGTTCTTATCCATGATCATGATTGGAAACAGCTCCAGCTCTGGTTTCAACTATCAAACATTGCAGACTTCACCCTGGCTCCACTTAAAACACAGTTGGTGGGCTTCACCTTGCATGATCTCAGATGCCCAGGGGTAGTGTGCACCATGGCATGTTTTTGCTTCACAAGGCTCCTATGAAGGAATAGAGGAGGTGTTAATGTTTTAGATGGGGGGGGTGTAGACAAGAGAAAACAGATTAGGAGGGACACCTAGAGTCACAGGAAATGTGATATTACTTTGCTTTGAATGCAGATTCTCTCCATTTCAAGCAAATTTCACTATCATCAACATTGCCAAAGGCACATGTAGAGGCCTGTGGGTACGTGCGTTCCTCTGTGTGTGCGTGTGTGTGTGCGTGTGTGTGTGTGTGTGTGTGTGTGTGTGTCTGTCTGTCTGTTCCTGTCTGTCCAGATATAGAGTACAGAAGAGTGCATGCAGGTGAATCAGATTGCACAGCAACAGACAGGCTCACCGATAACAACTCACTAAATGGGGTGAGTTGTGAAGGTTTCTGAAACTTGGTAAGTTCAGAGCAAGCTGTCTAGCAAGCAAAAATGGTTTTGAGAGCTGCACCATAAGAAGTGGACTCACCTGTTTATGTACATTGTACCTTCCCTTATGAGCACTAGATGGACACTCTTCACTCTCATTGCTCTCTTTCTGGCTCCAATCTGGTCACCAATATTCATCTTGGACACAAACACAAGGAGGTCAGGCACTCTGGGGTCTCTGTTTCCAGTGCTGGCTGTCTCTTCTAATGGCCAAGAGGTACATCTGGAAACAGGCAGCTGGAGACAGGCAGCTGGAGACAGGCAGCTGATGATCTCTACAAGCATGGCAGCTCTTCTAAGGCCTGTTTTCCTGATGATGACCTGCATGCTGTGGTATAAAAGTTCCATGGAGCACCTCACTTGGCTGGTGCAATCAGGGAACCACCAACCATCAGGAACCAACCTAGAGGGCAGAGTCAGGACAATCATGAGCTCAGAACTTCCTTCCAGAATCCTTGCTCAGTCTTCAGTTCTCAGGGGATCTGAGACAGGTGTCACAGCACTGAGACACACTCTATTAGTCTGCAGACAGAGAAAGAGTTTGCCCATAGTTTCAGACTCTCATGTAGACATGACTTCGCACTGGCACCCAACCATGGGACATTCCTACCTGGCTCTCTCCTGCAACTGTCAGCATCCTCAGCAAGCTTTGGTTAACTCTCTGGTATCATCTTTCAGAGAGCACTGTGCCTCTAAGTGCTCTTTAAACAGACATAAGAATGGAGACTCTTAAGAGAAATCTTCAGGACTTATGCTTGGCTGAGCCGGCCCTGTGCTGCCATGGGCCCTCAGGCTGATTCGTCCCCAGTGCTCCATTGATCCCTTCATCAACCCTTCTCCAACACCCTGGCCAGGCTCCTGACACTGTCTCTGCTCTCTACATATGGTTAACTTACTCACAAAGGATACTGTGGGACTGGATTGCTGGTGTGATAATATGTTATCACCAACCCCTAAAATGTATATTCTTATTACCTGTTTATTTCAAAGCATATCAATTAGTCCAGGAAACAGATCAGTGACTTGCTGCCGAGGCTGGAAACGTTAATCCATTCCCCAGGACAGATACAGGATAAAGACAGAACTGACAGCGGCTAGTTAACCTCCATGCACATACAGTAAATAAATACTTTTTCTTTAAAGGAGTGACATCATTTAAAACATAAAAGCCTAGAGCTAGAAGTCCATTGTAGCCTCTCCACTTACCTGTTCCCATGGCTGCCTCCAAAGCCTTTAGCTCACAGCCAGGATTCTACGTGCACTCTCTTTTGGATTGGCAGGCAGCAACATAATGTTCCCAGGCCTTTTAGAAAGCCATTCTTCAAAGTCTTCCAGACCCTTCTATTAAAGGGGGCCTGGGGTGCAGTCTGACGCCTGCCACGGAGGAAGTGTCCCCGGGCTGTTTGGGGGGAGGATGATCTGGACTCTCTCTCTTTTATGGCAGGACCCTCACCCTTGGCCTCCTTGCAGGACAATTGAGGTGGTCTATTTTGTGATTTCCTGTTGTCCACTGGCCCAGCTGTAGTGACAATATGGAGCTGTCTCACGAGGTCCCGCTGAGGTGAGGCTGGTGGAGGAGTTGGGTTGACCTTTCCTCTGCGTATGTTGGTGCCCTTACACTGGTCTTCCTCCACAGAGGCATGATGACCTGAAACACACTGTGAGGACCCCTTGCTCATTGAATGGGTAGAGCCAGTTTTGGAAATACCCATGGCTGAGTGGATGGGGTGGATTTTCAGTAATGAATACTTCGATTCTCTGCTAGAGGTTTCTTCTGCTATGTCACAGCTCTCTGTCTCACCCCAGACACTCATCAGAATGTCAGCCTTCTGGTCAGGCTGGAGTTGGATTCGGTGAACTGGAGTTGTATGGTTGTTGAAGCAGTTAAGGGTGGGTGGCATAGTGTGGCTCATTATAGTTCTTTTTCCCTTCTCAAGACTTTCTGGTTCATTGGGAAAATTGAAGGTGGAAAGGGTAGGCACACTAGACCCCCTTCTCACTGCTGTTTGGTTTTTCATGGTTGACCCTGTGTTTTCCAAAGTTTGATCACACTGCTTAGGATCCGGTTTTTTGGTTGACCTGTCTTCCCAGGGTGACTGTTGTTTGATCATTAAATAAGTAGCCATCACCTGGTCAAACTTTTTCTCTTGCAAACTTTCCCTTATCTCTCCTGGATTATATCCCAGGTCACCCATGATGTCTATTATAATGGGGTCAGGATGGCTGTCAGTGTCCTCTCCCAGAGAAGCAGGAGAAGCTTCACTGTTCTGCTTTAGCCACTTAAATCTGACTATGTCATGGACTGTTGGTCTTTCTCCAGGGTTGACGGTTAACAGTTTGGCTATTACATCCCAAAGTTCTGCTGACAGCCTGAAGCTCATGGAGTACTTTCCTGACATGATCCTCTGCTTTATTGCTTCATAAGTATATCCCTCGAAAGGGAGGCATCCCGTGGACATGAAGTATAGCACAACCCCCAAGCTCCAGATATCAATTGCCCGGCCGTCGTACCCTTGACCTGCAAACAGTTCTGGGGCACAGTAAGGGAGGGTCCCACAAAATGCTGATAGCTTCTGGCCAGTGATTATCTTGGTACTCAATCCAAAATCGCTCAGTTTTACATTTCCTTTGCAGTCCAATAAAATGTTTTCTGGCTTTAAATCCCTGTGGGCTATCCCTTTCTGGTGACAATACTGAAGTGCACACACAATCTGTTTAAAGAGCCTGTGACACTCCTCCTCTGCTAGGTACCCAAACTCCACAATTCTTCCTTGCAGCTCTCCTCCCACAGCGTGCTCCAGAATGATGAAAATGTTTTTGGTGGTGTCGATTATGTGTAAAAGTTTAATAATATGGGGATGATCGAGGGATTTCATGATTTCAATTTCGGATTTGACGAGGGGTTTTCTCCTGCTTTTGGGGAGAATTTTTACTGCTACCTTTGTGTGGGTGAGGAGATGGCTAGCCAATTTGACTTCCCCAAAAGCTCCTTGGCCAAGGGATGTTAGTATTTGGTAATGATCTGTTAAGGCATTTTCTTCAAAGGGGTTGGACCTAAGGTCCTGACACACTCGCCATCTCCTCATCTTTCTTGATAAGAATGGTCAGTGTCCACACCACCTAGTGATGCAAGATAAAAGAAAAGTAAAAGTGAGAAACATTTATAGCCTTAAATATTTGTTCTAATATATACAAACACAAAGGTGGTCCAAATAATCTAATGATGCATGTCAAAGTCATAGAAATATAAGTACAAACCAAATCTCAAAGAATTAGAATCAAGTTCAGAATATGAATTGATGAAATGGAAACTGAAATAATACAAAGACCAGTGTAACTGTCTTGGTTTGAAATTCTTAGCTGTGAATAGCCGCTATGATGAAAGCAACGCTTATAAAGGACAACATTTATTTGGAGCTGCCTTACTGGTTCAGGAGTTCAGTCTTGAATCACCAATGAAAGAGCATGACAGCATCCAGACAGGTATGGAGCAAGAGGAGATGAGGGTCCTACATCTTCACCTGAAGGCTGCTGGGAAAAGACTGTCTCTTCTAGAAAGTTAGGAGTAGGACCTGAAAACCCACCCAGACAGTGACACTCTTCATCAAACAAGGCAACACCTGTTAATAGTTCCACTCCCTGAGCCAAGCATATTCAAACCACTCCAGTAACAAAGACTTGTTTATTCTAAGGATAAATATAACTGATGAAGTCTTCATTAAAGTAACTCATAGAAATAGGAAGATACACATTAATACTATCAGAGAGAAGATAAGGCAGTATACAATAAATACAAATGAAATCCAGATATCCAAACCATGACCATGGAATGTTTTAAAGATGTTCCAGGGAAATGTAAAAATCTAGAAAAAAATGATAAACTTCTAGACACATATTAAATTACCAATGAAGAACTAAGAAGAGAGAAAACATCTAAACTGAAATACTGTAAGAGCCAGAGGCACTGTAGAGCAGCTGCACATATGACCTCACAGCATTGTGACCTGCTCAGCCTCAAGTCAGTCAAATTCTCATCATGAAGAGGGGAAGTGGACAAGAAATCACACACCTAGCTGATGAGGCCTTCCCAATTGATAACTGGCAGGAGAGCTATCAATTTTAAAGGTATGGCTCCTGAGAAGGTTGGACAGAATACTCTTCAGTGGAAGAGTATAAGGACAAGAGAAACTGCTTGATGGCCAGAGACAAAACAAAATGAAAGACCCAAACCAGGATGGTAGGAAATGTCCAGTGGAGGATCTGGTGGGAGATAGAGGAAAGGTTAAATACAACCAAAATATCATGTACACTTCTCAAAGAGCTAATTTCAAACAAAAAAGCAGCAAATTTGAAATCGGAATTTAAAAATACTCTTAACAGCAAAAACAACAGAAAAGGCCAGACCAGACAAACTCATTGATTTCTATCAAAACTTTAAAGAAGAGCCCATATCTAGCCAATAAAATAGAGAAGGAGGAAAAACCCAGATTCATCCTTTGAGCCTGTATTACTCAGATACTGAGGCCACATGGGCACAGTAACAGTAACAAGAAGAAAGCAAAATCAACACCCGTGAATAGAGAAGTAGGTGCAAATGTTTTGGTCATCCTGATAAGCCCTTAGAAACAGTGATCACGGGAGTGTTCAAGGAACTTGTTTACTGTCTTGCTTGTTCCCTGACTATTTACATCTGTTGTATTGCTAGTTCCTCAACCTAGAACTGATTTTAATATTTGCATGTAATTAAAATGGTACAAAAGCAAAAAGGAGTAGGGGGGATGGGGTAGGGGGTTTCTAGTGAGGGGAAATGGTGAAAGGGGATGACATCTGAAATGTAAATAAATAAAATATCCAATAAAAAAATTTAAAAGGTCCAAACTTCCTGATCAAGATGGGTTCATCCAATCAAGCCAGGGCTACATCACCCACTATGGTTGATAACAATGCATAGAAACAGAAGGGCAAGAATCACATCCTAAGCTGTAGAGTGAAATTGTCATTTATAAAGAACATGGATCTGGAAATCACCCTGTTGTGTGTAACAAGCCAGCCCAAAGATATTGACTCTACACTGCTGAAGCCTAGGTAGGGGAAGGAGCCTGTGGTAAAAGGGATTCATTAGGGAAGTGAAGGAGGAAGAACAGGATGGGGTTCTTAGATTAGGTGAATGTTATCAAAGTACATTATATGTTATATACAGAAATTTGGGGGGAAATGCCCTACTTTGTATGCTTAATGTTTCTTAACAAAAACTTTAAAAATTAAATAAAAGGCAATGAAAATGAGTAGGTAGAAAAAGACAAATTAAAGATAATTAATGAAGATAATTTAAACTATGTAAAAATGAAAATCTAAAATCAAAGACAAACTAAAAACAATAAAATGAAAAACTAAAACCAGTACCTGCAAACCTCAAGCAGTAAACCAAGATAATGGCTCACTGTGTCAAAGTCCAAGCAGATTCACCAGTATCCGAGTCCAAACCTTTGCCAGAATCCGAGTCCAAAACGTCACCAGTATCCGAGTCCAAACCTTTGCCAGAATCCGAGTCCAAAATGTCACCAGTATCCGAGTCCAAAATTTTCACCGAAGTCCAAGTCTCACAAATAACCACCAAACCACTCTCCACACTAGAAGGACAATATCTAGCCCTGGGCAGTACATTATATGGGCGGATGTCTGTCAATTATCACAATGGTACTTTGTGAGGTCAGAGCAAGGGATGGGCACACTCCTGCCCCAAAGGACTGTATTAGCTACTCTCCAGTTACTGCTACTAAGTACCCAACCAGAAGCAACAGAGTGGTCCATTTTGACTCACACTCTGAGGGGACAGGGAAAGGGTGGTGTACAGTGTTATTAGCATGTGGCTGTACACATGGTACTGCTGGTCACCCCATGTTTAATGCCAGGTCAGAAAACTACTTCCTAGAGCTAGAGCCCATCTCCTAAAGCTGGATTCCAGCTTCCCATCACGATATCACCAGATAGAGACCATGTGTTCAGACACAAGTGTCTATAGGAGATTTATTAAGTGCAAACTACAGCAAGAACTGTCTCCACTTTAAAGGTCATAGAATCAGTAATAGGAATAATGATTATAGAGGCCACAAAGCTTTATGCTTTACTTGGTATAGACTTGATATTTACCAGTAAGAGAGTGAACGCAGAGGATGCTTCTATGTCCTTTCTGAGTAGGACCCAAAATCTGTGTAACAACTGTCTGTTACAGACCTCAACATATCTATGTTCAAAGTCACCATTTCTGTCTATATACTTTCCATCCAAACTATGCCCCTCACTCTCATTGTCCTGCTGTCACAAAATATTCCCTTTCTCACACACCCTAGGACAAGTTACTAAAGTAAGTAGGACTGAGAGGAAGGGAGTTTGGTCATAGCGTCCCCAAAAGACTCTTATTAGATTTCTCATCAGAGACCTAGAAGCCAAGGAGACAAAAGGCAGACATCTTCAAGAGGATCAAGAAAGAATAATATCAGCCTAGAATCCTACAGACAACAAAAGCTGTACGCATGGGAGATAGAGAATCTTCAAATATCAAAGTCCCATCCTGTTCTACAACAAACTGCCATAGGCTGGAAAATTTATAAACAACAGAAATCCATTTCCTGTACTTGTGGAGATGGGTAAGTTAAGGACAGAATATTCAGGATGTTTGTGGTGTATTAAGGGCCAGGATGCTAAGGGTATATGAGGGCTTTTTCATTGCTCTAACATGGCATTTTGTTGTGTACTCTCATATGGTCCTGGGAAGGGCTAAACTCTCATCTGTTTTTCTTTTCATATATGTATATGTAATATATATAAAAGAAATATATGCATGTTATATATGTATATTTAACGTGAAAATTCTCTCACCCCATCTACTCTCTAAGAGGGTTAGATATGGTGTTAATGTTAAGGTTATGGCTTAACATCCCTCCTGCTCTAGCTTCCTCCTTTCCTGGGGCATCAAGCCTCCGCAGGATCAAACACATCCCCTACCACTGACACTAGGAAAGGTAGTCCTCTGCTGCATATGTAGTAAAAACCTGATTATGTATGCTCTTTGTTTGGTGACTTAATTCCTGGGAACTCTGATGGGTCTGGGTAGTTGATACTGTCGTTCTTCCTATGGGTTGCAATCCCCTTCAGCTCCTTCAGTCCTTCCCCTAACTCTTCCATAGTGGTCCCTAACTCAGTTCAATGTTTGCCTGTAAGTATCTGCATCTGTGTCAGTCGGGTGATGGTTGAGACCCTTAGAGGACAGCCATGCCAGGCCCATGTCTGCAAGCACAGTATGACATCAGCAATAGTGTCTTGGTTGGCCCTATAGTATAGGGGACACATTCTTTCATGATAGTGAAACCCCCGGGTTGGCACCACAAAAGCCTCAAATATGACTGAAGATTCAACACAGATTTGGAGAGACATGCGTTCCAACACCAGGCACCCCAAACTAGAGCTAGTTACTATTAGATATGTAATGCCTGAGGAAAATCATTACAGTTTCACTGACAGACATCAGGCAGGATCTCAAAGACAAAGTAGAAAGTGGTTATGTAAGTTCTCATGACATGCCAGTTACTAAAGTTGTCATTCTTAAATGAGGAGCTCAAGGAGCAGGATAAACCATTTGACTGAAAGATTGATATGAATGTTTTAATGACTAATAGCAGGTGACCTCTGAGAAAGAGTATCTTGCCTGACAGTCAATAGAGTCCATTTTTATAATCATTAAGAAATTTTGCCGGGTGGTGGTGGCGCACGCCTTTAATCCCAGCACTTGGGAGGCAGAGGCAGGCGGATTTCTGAGTTCGAGGCCAGCCTGGTCTACCGAGTGAGTTCCAGGACAGCCAAGGCTACACAGAGAAACCCTGTCTCGAAAAACCAAAAAAAAAAAAAAAAAAAAAAAAAAAAAAAAAAAAAAAAAAAAAAGAAATTTTATCTTGCCCTGTCTCCTGGGATGCTTATTTGGTCTGTTATTTGAATAGTTAGGAGGACAGACAACTATGACTTATGACATGGTTGGCTTCCTTCTCTGAAACTGACCATTGGGTAAGGCACCCAGGACTTTTTGAGTCAGGTCCTAAATACTTGTAAATGGCAACACAAACACTGTCAGGCTTCAAGTGACTAGGAACTGACCACCAGAGTAGGAGATTTTGCCCTTGATTTAGGGCTATTTTATTTGGGTCTTTATCTCTACAACGAATACAATTTTGATTTTCTCTATGATCTAAGCCAATACGATATCCAAACATACAAGTTATTACCACTGGAAACACAGTGAACACTCATGTGATTGTGACATAAGCAGCTGAAAGGCAGGGTCTGGAGCAAGGCTTACAAGTCCTGGAAGCCACACTTCTACAGATTTGCATGAGTGCCATCACCTTTACAGATTCAATGGAAGCCCCATGGGAATCACAAAGATCCAGCAATATAGCACAAGCCAAACAAACGGCTTGAATCGTTCAGAAGAGGTCAAATTGACATTCTTAGAAAAAGATTCAGTACATCCAGTGGAAAAAAATATGTGGACACATCACCATAGCTAGTAATAACTATCACTTCTAGAAACAAAAGTATAATGCTTTTAAAGGAAGAAGCATATTGCTCTCTAGGAATGGCTAGGCATCAGAGAGACTGAGTGCAAATGACCTTATACTCAGGGTGCATGGCATGCCTCCCTGAGCTAAGGACTATCACTTTAATTAGTGAAGGCCTTCTCTCTTCAGGCTGACACCCTTGAGATAGCTTGCCTCTTGAATGTCCCCCAAAGACACTATTGCATGGTTATAGACACTTTCTGAGATAGATCTCTTGGGAGGAACTTAGGCACATTAGATACATTTTTATTTCTGTGACAAAATATCCGATAGAAGCAATGAGGGGGTGCTACTTTTGCTCAGATATAAAGTCTTCCACAACCAGAAAGGCATGGCTGCTGGAGAAGCTGGTATGTGGTGAAGCTCTATATATGACAGTGGCCTAGAAGGCAGAGAGCACTTCCTGGCCTGGGTATGAACTCAGGGACCACCCCCAGTGACCTTCAGCAAGGCTCCCAGTTCCTATAGGCCCCACAATCTCCCAAAATAGAGCCACCAACTGGAGACCAAGTGTTCAAACACAACTTGCGAGAGATGCCTTACCTCCAAATCAAACCATGGCATTGGATCACTAACATCAGGTGCTCTTGGGTAAGATACTGGGACCTCATCTCTTCTTGCTTGATTCTCTGTTATGGAAGACTGTATCTCCTGAACTGTGAGCCAAAATGAGCACAACAGTTTTTACCCCCTCTATACCCATCAGCTAGCATGCTTTCTGTCTTCTCCTTTATACAAAGATACCACATAACATTTTTAAAGTGGAACATTCATGCCTCTGGTAGCTGAATCTAGAGACAGAAGCATTGACAGACACAAAGATGTGTATCTGCCTCTGTGTCCTCGGTTTCCCTGTGGCTCTCTCTGCTTCTCACCTTTTATCAGGCAACTATCCAAATCCAGTCTTTCCTCAGCTGCCCCATGTGCCTGACACAGAAGGGGATGTCTGACCATGCTCTAAAGTGATCATCTTCTACCAGGACAGTGGTCACGTGTGGTGTGTTGAAGAAAGGAGTCAAGATGTGCGTGTACCGTGGACAGCTCTCAGGAGCACACTCCATAGGGAACCAACAGATACTTACATGTTTGCACTAAAGAAAGTAATATATGCATCTCACAACGAAACCTTAATTAGCAAACAGCCACGTACATCATAATACAGAACAAGCCCTTGCTTCTCAGATCACTCAACAAATGGATCAATTTATAGATGTCTGTGCTTTGGCAAGATTTTGACAAATACTGCTCACAAGAAGGACCTATAGTTTAAATTTAGTGGATACCCTTTGACCATTTCCCTAGAAACTCAGACAGATATTCCCAAATTAAGGGTCTGAGAACTCCAGCTTCAAGGAGCCCTCTTTTGATCAGTTATAAGACCATGTTTACCAAATTGTGTAACCAAGAGCCAGCAAGAGTTCAGAAGCTCCCAGGATTCTCATTCCATGAAGCCAAAAGGATAGATCTGAACCCAGTCCAAAGCTACGAGGGCTCCTATGCTGTGCCATCCACTAGGAAGCTGTGACATACTCAGAGTTCAATGATTTGTTGGGGACTAACCACACAGGCACCTGTGCCAAGTTCAGGACTCCAGAATAAGAGAGGTACAGAGCACAGACCTCACTGCTGATATAATGTAGGCCAAAGGGTGTTCTTGTTAGAGCCAGAGGGTGGGGCTGGGGGTTGGGGAGCTGAGAAATCACCTGTCCTCCACACATGAGAGCTGACACCACAGAGTGCCAGTGCCAGTGTGCCCCAGTGCTGACTTGTATAGTTAGCTTGATGTTTTCCTGATATAACACACCTTCTCATGCCCAGGAGAGAGACTTGGGCCTATGTTGTCTGCATTGGGAATAATGAAACAGTGAGGTTATCCAACTGGAAATGAGGGAGGAAAGAGACTAGACAGGCTGGGACCTAGACACTGTGCTGTTGGTCCTATTACCTCTGTTTTGCCTGTGAGGAAACCCCACTCACAATGTATGTCATCCTGTGAGCAAGGCTTCACTGAGTTGATATAAGGTTGCTCTCTATGAGAGTCACTGGATAGAGTTGGGGAAGGGGTAGCCTTGGCTAACAGAGAAGAAGAAAAAGTGATATTCTAGATGATAAAGATCATTGTAATAGTAACATTCTTTAATAATATTTGGATGCACAAGAACTAAAGGTCAAACTCTTACATGTATCAATTGTTACCACAATAGTATCTTCCTTTTTAAACTTTTTTTTTCTGTAATTTATTTAAGAATTCACTTTATATGTATTCCTTAATCATAAATCTGTCTGCTTTCTGTCTTAGAGCAATTAGCCCATGACATGTGAAGAATTAGAGTGGTAATTACAGTCTTTCTATAAATGATTCAATAATTAATAGTATAAATTTGGGAGTTTTTATAGAATCATATTAGGAACCAAGAAATCATCTATTTGTCTATATAGCATCACTACAAGACAGTACATCTTTGTTGATCTGCAGAAAATCTGCCCAAATAGGGTGAGCTTATGCCCAGGGGTTATTATATTAACTTGATAATGACAGGAAAGGTCTATCAGCTGCAAAAATCAATTCCTGAGATGAAGTTTTTCAGACCTTTCCTCTTAGAGCTCACCAATTGCAGTCCATGCAAAAACAGTAGGCCATCTTAAGGAAAGTCATCCTCTAGCCTTAGCCTCACCTAGATGGCTCCTGACAGGGACCCACATGGAGACCATGCTGCACATCTGCTACATATGTGTGGGGCCTAGATCCAGCTCCTGCATGCTCTTTGGTTGGTGGTTCAGTCTCTGTGGGTCTCTGCATCTGTTTCCATCCACTGCTGGATGAAGTCTCTCAGGAGACAATTATGCTACATCTTATCTACAGCATAGTAGAATATCACTAATAGTGTCAGTTGGCTCTCTACCATGGGATGGGTCTGTACATCTTGTAAGCAGGACAAATTTTAGATTGAAGGTTTTGTGGGTGGGTTAATGTCCCCCTCCCTCCACTGGAAGTCCCACCTGGCTACAGGAGGTGGCCACTTTAGTCTCCATATCCCCTCCTGGTAGAAACCTCAGCTAGGGTCACACTCATAGACTCCCCAGAGCTTCCCTTGTCCTAGGTCTCCAGCTAGTCCCAGAGATGCCTCCCCCATTAATTTCCATTCTCATACTGGCCTTCTCCCACTCACTCACACCTCCCCAAGTGTTCCCCATATCAATTCCCCTTCTCAACCCCTTTCCTACCCAGCTCCCTCTCTCCAACCCACCCGCAATTACTTCTTTCCCCACAGCTAGTGGAAGTGCAACTTGTACAATCACTTTGGAAGTCAATTTGGTGCTTTCTCAGAAAATTCCAAGTAGTCCTGCCCCAAGACCCACCTTATACCACTCCTGGGCATATACCCAAAGGATGCCCCATTATACCACAAGGACACTTGCTCAACTATGTTTATAGCAGTTTTATTCGTAATAGCCAGAAACTGGAAACAAACTATGTCCCTCAACTGAAGAATGGATAAAGGAAATGTGGTCAATCTACACAGTGGAATATTATTTAGCTAGTAAAAAACAAGGACATCATAAAATTTGCAAGTAAATGGATGGAAATAGAAAATGTCATCTTGAATGAGGTAACTTAGACCCAGAAATACATGTGTGGTATGTACACATTTTAAGTGGACATTAGCCATAAAATACAGGACAATCATGCTACAATCCTTAGCCCCAAAGAAACTAAGTAATAAGGGGACACAAGGGAGTTGTGTGAATGTCACTCACAAGGAGAAACAAAATAGACAGCAGGTTCTTTGCTGAGCACAGCAGGGCCTTTCTGGCTTCAGGGCTATCTCCAACTGCCCTATAACACTCCTGGAGGCAGACCCAGCACCGTGGACAGATCCTTTCTCTGCTCAGCTTCTACAGTCTAAGGGTGGATGGTCTTTGTGTTGCTTCCCTGGAATACACAGTATCTCTCTATCCTCCTACGGTGTGGGCTCTGTGGCTGCTTATGAAGAGCATCAGCTGGAAGCATTATACAAAAGTCACCATCAGACTCACAAAATAGATGGGGCCTAGGATGGAGCCCTTCCTCTCTAGGTCTCTGCAGCTTCTGACTACTTGCCTCTTCCTCATTTAGCACAAGTCTAGTCACCAACATCTCTACACTTCCTGCACATCTAGAGCTCTGCACTCAAGGCTTCCAGATTGAAGGTGTGTATGTGATAGGCCATGGTGCTAGGAAGAAAGGAAGGAAGGAAGGAAGGAAGAAGAGAAAGAAGAGAAAGAGGGGTGGGAGCATGGGAGATTGAATGTATGTATGTGATAGGCCACGGCGCTAAAAGGGAACATGGGAGTCTCCTGCCAGAGCTGCTCAGGAAGTGACCTTGAAGTGGGGTTGGGGATAGGGGTGGGGCTCAAGTTTGAGAACTGGGTGAAAGCCAACAAATTTGTTAAAATAAATTTCAAAACATGGCTCCAACTTGTTAATTTGTAAATTTCTTGGCCTCCTGTAGTTCCCAGAGTGACACTGCTGGCCAGAAGACAGACATCAAATGCAAAATCTCTTCTCCACTGCTATCTCTGGTTATACCAGACACAGGAGACACTGTGACAAAAAGTTGGAGTATGTAGCCCCTCAGGATGAACTGTTCTACTGTGGGAAGAGTCTCAGAGCAGGCATGCACCACTGTAGGTAGCACTTCAGGATGAGTGTGCCCCACAGCTGGCAACACCTTAGGATGGAAGGTTGCCCTGGTGACCATTAATAATTCCAAGTACAGCGTCTCTGGGTAAGCATACTCCACAGAATACAACACCCCAGAATAGATCCCCAAACTGTGAGAATAAAGTCTGCCTCCTTACACTATTTCTCTATTTGTTGCAACAACTGAAGGTATAACTCACTCTCTCCTCCCTCCCTCATCTCCCCTCCACTTCTCCCCTGGAATCCCATAGTTGGTATGGAGCTCACTGCCATTTGGGAAAGACACTGCCCTCTGCTGGTGACTTCCTCTTCCCAACGTGGCTGAGGGGATTACATAAAATGAAACTGGGCTTTGTCATTCCAGTGATGCCAATGCTTGCTATGTCTTCTGGGTTAGGAGGAAGGGCTGGAAATTCTGCCATTCAGGCTCCATACTAGGTCCCTTCTATTTTGTAAGCCTGACTGTATAGTGCTCCTAGCTGGTGCTCTTCACAGGCAACCACAGAGCCCACACTACAGGTGTGTGTGTGTGTGTGTGTGTGTGTGTGTGTGTGTGTGTGTGTGTGTGTGTGTGTAGGTTTCTCTGTAGATCCCTGACTGTCCTGGAACTCACTCTGCAGATCAGAGTGGCCTCAGACTCAGAGATCCACTTGTCTCTGCCTTCCAAATGCTGGAATTAAAGGCACATAGCACTGTCGCCCAGCTCTTCCCATCATTCTTTAGGACATATCCTTCTTCTACCTTTAACAGGTGACCTGCCAGGTGGTGGTGGTGCACACCTTTAATCCCAGCACTTGGGAGGCAGAGGCAAGCTGATTTCTGAGTTCGAGGCCAGCCTGGTCTACAGTGTGAGTTCCAGGACAGCCAGGGCTACACAGAGAAACCCTGTCTCAAAAAACCAAAACAAACCAAAACAAAAAAACAAAAACAAAACAAAAAAACAGGTGACCTGACACTATTTCAGTGGAAACATTTGTGGTTACCTGTCCTCAGCTGACAGAATCTACAAAGTAACTCCCTTGCCTCTACTTTCCCAGAAGGGAGATATGCAGACTTTTAAAACAAACCCTACCAGTCTGTCTGTGATCCCCAGAGCCTCTTTCCAGCAGGGTAGCAAATAGTAAGTGCAGACTGATCTGGAATAAGACTAGTAAAATAGGGATGGTGTGTGTTTTGAAATCTGAAAAGCATAACATGCACTTTAGCTGGGTTGTTCGAGGAGTAGTCTGCCCTGGAAGCCATGGTGATGGTGATGGTGATGGTGATATGTGTGTTATCCTGGGTAAGGTGGTAGTGACGGTGGCGGTGGTGGTGGAGTGTGTGTGTGTGTGTGTGTGTGTGTGTGATTGTCTGTAAGCCATGAGTATTGTTGTGTGGAGTACCCTGGATATCTAGGAGAACATGTGGAATTAACTGACTGGAAGCTCTAGGTACTGGGGTACACCTCATACCTGAATGGCAAGAGAGTCAGCTTTAAATTGAAATCAGAATCTGACCACAGGTGAAGCTGTGGGTGGAGCTACATGTGGAGAGACAGCAAAGGTAGAGGCTTGGTCCAGTCTTTCCCCAAACTGCCAAGCTAGGACAATTTTTTTTAAAACTGGGATTGAACCTACAGCCTCTCACATAACAGGCAAGTTCTCTGCCATTGTGTTACTTCTCAGCCTTTAGCATGGATTCATTTTCTCACAGGGTTTAGTTTGTTTCCCAGACTGACTTTGAATGTGCTCTCTAGGGTCACTCTTTCTGTCTCAGTCACCTGAGAAGCTGGGGTGGCAGGCCTAGGTTGTACTTTTCATTGGACATGGTCCTACTGGATCTCTGGTTTCTATCTGTAAAATGGGAGTACTAATCTTTATCTAGCAGAGGTTAATTTATGGTAAAAATAGATAATAATGTGAATATAGCACCTTCAGCAGGCTGAGGGAGCCCTAAGGACCTGCACTCACAACTATTCCTATTGTCTTCTTTATGGCTGTCAGGCTGAGCAGGAGGGCTGACTAGGAACTGGCCCAGCACCAAGAGTAGATGGGTTCCCCTTACTGCTTCCCTGTAAGAATGGCTCTGTGGACCTTTTCAGTTGATTACAGTGGAGCTGATCTGCAATTATAAAGAAGGACCGCATTCACAGCAGCCCAGTGCTATGGGTTGGCAGCCACGCCCTGAGGCTGGCTCAGAAGTTGAAGATGTCCCTAGCAGAGCTTACTTCCTGATTTCCATTCTCATAGTATGACTCTGTGGAACAAAAAGCCTGAGAGTGGCTCTTGCACAGACCACTCACTCTGAGATCCTCATTGTCTGATCCGTGTGTTATTTCATCCATCCATTCACTCATTCATTCATTCATTCATTCGTAGGGGTTTCATGCACAGTGATGCTGCTGAGACAGGTATAAGAAGAAGAGGAGAAAACCAAAGCATGTAATCAGCTAATGGGAAACTCACTGAATACTCAAACATTCTGAGCTGATGGAATTGCTGCTATCCAATTTAACAGACTGTAGGACGGCAACAGTTTAACCTTGAAAATAAGGGATAAATAGATGGATTTAGGAGACTCCCAGCTTGACTTGTCCCCACTTTCGATTGTTGGGACAGCACTGTTGGAGAGAGAGCTCTAAGCTTTCTCTGTAGGGGACACACGTCCACCTTACCTCTGCTCCAAGTCTCCTTGTCCTGGGCCAGCCTACCAGTGGCAATACAATGGTGATTTGTTAGATGCTGTGGAAAGTGACAGGTTGAGACTTTACTAGTGTAAAATAGGAAACCATGGAGATGTTGTGAGCATTGGTTAGAATTGTTAGGTTCAAAGAACATAAGCAAAAAGAAGACAGGATATTTTGTTTTATCTCTGTTATTTCCACTGCCCTTAGAAGAGCATCAAGCCATAGACAACTCTCAGGTAATGCTACAAAAAGAAAATTAATGAGCAAATAAATAATTAATGAAATAAAGGGATGAGACCTGAGTAATTTGCAGGATCTGACTTCTGCAGAAATCCTTCATCTTGTGGGAAAACCAGCCCCTCCCTACTCACTTCCATCGACCTTCTACTTCAGCCGTCAAGGTGCGGTTCGCATAGCGGCCACCAGAGGGCGCGAGGCGGCTGGGTTTCCCACACGGAGGGCTTTTCCTGTAGCACCGCATTGGGCGGAGCCTACGGGCAGGCGCCCAGCCGCTGGACACGGTAGAACGGCGGGCGGAACGCAGACCTGGGGTTGGGGCTGTTGCAGTGTCCGCCGGAGCGGTTTGGGAAGTGCACGGGGCGAAGATGGCGGAGGAGCGGCAGGACGCGTTGAGGGAGTTCGTGGCGGTGACGGGCGCTGAGGAGGACCGGGCCCGTTTCTTCCTGGAGTCAGCTGGCTGGGACCTGCAGGTAGCGCCGGGAGGCGGGCAGCTTCGGGCGGGCTGGAGAGTGCGGAGCGCGGAGTCGACTCTGTGATCCTTACGCCGCCGAAGCGCATAGTCATCCTGGCGGGGCTGGGCCCCGGCCCAGGCCTCATGGTCTCTGGGGTCGCTTGCCACGCGTCGCCGGCCTAGCTTGGAAGTTAATGGTCGCGGGCGGGCCCCGGCCTGCTGTGCAGGGCCTCAGTTTTCCTGCGGGCTCGCAGTGTTGGGGAGTCTTTGGGCGCTGCCGCAGTCCGCGTGGAGGAGTCGCCTGGGGGCGTGGCTGCCGCGGCGAGTGCCTGCGGGTGGCCGGGCGGATTCGAGTGACCGGCTTCCAGATGGAGTCCCACTGAGGTCGCGGTGGCCGTCCAGTTCTGCTTCCGCTACGGTGCGGTACTGGTGGTGGTGGTGGGGGGGAATCCTGCAGGGAATCAGCCCACACCACACTCTCGCCTAATTGCTGCGGGAAACTACCTGTGGGATTGTGGCGCAAGTTTGGGGTCTCTTCACATTTCGTAGCTAACTTAACTGTAAAATGAGAATTTCTTAGGAATTTCTTAGAATTTCTCTTGTCTTGTTCATTGGCATGTGGTAAATAGTCACTAAGTAATTAATTGAGAAGACAAGCTCCACCAGGCATGAAATGTTGCACACTACTGATCCCTAGAGCAACGCCCATCTCTTAGTGCTCAGAAACATACAGTAATTAATGTTAGAAAGAACTGATTGCATAAATGTCCTTGGCCAACCCACATCTTAGGTAGATGATGATGACTAATATTTCTTGAGTACCTACTACAAGCCAGGCACTGTTCAGCATTACAAAATGTCTCATTTACATGTCTCACATTTTGCAGCAGAGACTTTGGAGGATAAGTAACTTGCTGAAGAACCCACTAACTACTAATTAAACAGGTAAAAACTAACCCTATTTTATGGATGAGGAATTGGACCCTCAAAGGGACACTGAATGTGCTCACTGTGTGAGCTTTCTGATGTAACCATGTCTGCTGACTGTAGCATTTAAATAGCTTCCCAGACATTAGGGATTTTTACTCCTTTAACTCTTAGCACTCTGGAGGCAGAAGATCTCTGAGTTGGAGGCCAGCCTGGTCTACATAGTTCCATGAGTAAATGGTCCCGCTTTCAAAAACATAACAAACAAAAAGAGATCAGATGCTCTTAAAGGCACCGTGAAGCCTTTGTGCTGAACAGAAATACATAAGAGAAAAGCTTCCATCCCAATAGATCATCTGAACTGAGGCTTTTACCTGTGTGGTTACTTGGCTACCAGTGCCAGAACTTGAATGCAGGTTCTCTAAATGTCAGTTTAGCACAACTCAGTAAGATGGCATCCCAGAGGCTGGTTATACTACCTGAAGAATACCTTTGGACTGATTGTCCCATGACAGCTCATTTCCTCCTCTACAGTTGGTTCCCTTGTGGACAGAAGGTGCCTCCTTCATCTCTGTGGGACCTCATTGCTCTGTCTTATCTCTCTGTGGGGAGAATGTGTGATAAATAAGTGCCTTCTTGTTGAGTTGGTGACCGTCACAAATGATCAAAGGACTCATGTATAAAGGACTTCCATATGTGTAAAGCTAAGGTGACTACATTAATTTTAGTGATTATCTCCTTCGGTGTTATAGGTTTGGTGGAACAGCATCCCATTTCAAACAGGAAACTCGGCTTCACAAAGAAAGGAAATATAGCACCTGTCCCTATACAGTGTCACTTCTGCCTCTTAGAACATAGGAGTAAGGGTCTGAGCATACTGCCTGGGTTGAACCTAACCCCACTTCTTACCTCCAGAACTGTCTTCATTTTGCAGTCCTTCTGTGGGAGCTATAAAGTAAGACAATAATAAAACCAATTTTGAAATTCTGAATGGATTAAATGAATTAACATATAATGTACAGACAGCCTGACACACAAATAACAAATAGTTGGTGGTTTTATTTTATGTTTTCCATATTAATCTTATTTAGTGTCTTTCTTCCCTTACTGGGTGGATTTCCCCCTGAGGCAGTATATCCCACCTCCACTTCCAGGCTAATATGTCTATTGCCTTTCCATCTAATCTTCTTTGGTTCCAGGTATAGGAGTTTTTTTTTAAAGTGTGGGTTTTGTCTTCATGTTTTTGTTCCATTGTCAGATATGTGTCAGATGAAAGACTGGAGGATCCCAAAGTACTCTCTCTGTGTTTTAGATTGCACTTGCAAGCTTTTATGAGGATGGAGGGGATGAAGACATTGTGACCATTTCACAGGCAACCCCAAGTTCAGTGTCCAGAGGCACAGCTCCTAGGTAAGGACCAACTTCAGTTGCTACATGAATATTTCCAGAAAAGGGACTTTCCTTTCTGACTTGACAGAAGGTTCTGGTTCAGATTATGAACCAAGAGGTTTGAGGATCTACTATAAAGAACTAAGGGATTCAAGGGTCAACTTATAAGTTTCTTGGTGGTTTGATTTTTTTGTTTGTTTGTTTTTTTGTTGTTGTTTGCTTATTTTTGTTTTTAATGTGAGTGTGTATTCTGCCTACATGTATGTATATGCACTGTGAGGGCCAGAAGAAGGCATTGGGTTTCCTGAAACTGGAGTTAATAGATGGTTGTGGGCCACCATGTGGGTGCTGAGACTTGAACTGGGGTTTCTGGGAGAACATTCAATGCTCCTAACCACCAAGCCATCTCTCTAGACCCTACTTAAGATTTTTAAGGACTGCGTTTATGAACTTTGAGGAATGACTGCCTTATCTCTGGAAGTTTTCATTCCTTTAGAAGTGCCATAATATAGACGAGGTTAATGACTTTAGGAATGCCTATCACACTATTAAGATGATCATGGAAATAAATTACCTCTTCTGAAGTTGACAAGGGAAGTTAACTAACATTTGTGTTATACCACCTTTCCTAGACCTTTGGCTTCAGTCGCCAGTTACTGCTGTGATCTGCTCACAAGGAGAATGTTTGTCTTCCCAGATTCAGTTAGGGATTCTTTCCACAGACGTCTCTGGGAGTTCAGACACTTTTAGTACTTTAGTTTAATTGCATTTACTCCAGTGTATGTTATGTCAGATATTTTTGCTGGATTTGAATTCAACACAGAATGCCAAAGACTGTCTCTCTACTATGAATTGGTGAATTCTCTCAGAGGGTCTCTGAGCTTTAAACCACATTTCCTCCCTTTGAGAAACACTAACGCTAAATCTCATTGGTCCCTCATGTCTTTCCGTGCCTCCAGTTTCCACAGAGGGGAGGTCATAGGAAAGTGATCTTTCTATTATTTGTAGTGAGGTAGTGATGAAATATTGTAATGATATTTATTGCTTGAGGGGTGACTTGTAAGTGTATGGGATGCTGGCAAAAGTGGCTAATTTGTGATCCAACTCTTTGATCCAACCTCACTTTGGGTTATTGACATGTCAGAACTACCAGGGAGGAGGAATTGAAATGTAGCCTCTAACGCTAGTCATTTGTTCCCTCCTCTCTTCTCCCACAGTCTAGAATAACCCTTAGCACATCAAGGGTTTATTAGCATAGGGCCAGGGAGGCTAACTGCCCAGGTTCAGAGCTCCAGCTCAGAAATTCAGGACTTGAAACAGGGTGTTTATCTCAGTTCCTCTGTTTTCATCACTGGCAAATGGAAATTGTAGTAGTGTCTGCCACTTAGCAGAGTCAGTGAATTAATGAAAGCCAGGCATGTTGGCACACACTTTTAGCCCTAGCACTTGGAAAAGAGGTGAGTTCAAGGCCAGCCTGATCTACATAGGACAACCCCAACTATGTAAAGAGACCTTGACTCAAAAACAAACAAACAAACAAAAAGCCAGACCTCAGAGCACACTTCCTTTAATCCCAGCACTCCATGGGCAGAAGCAGGTAGATCTCTGCCACCCTGTCTCAAAACAAAACAAAAACAAAAACAAAACAAAACAAAACAAAAAAAACCCCAACTTTACATAGTACTTAGAGCATAATATGTTGCCTGCTATTACTGACTCTCATCCCTGCCTCATTCAGACGTACGTGTGTGTGTGTGTGTGTGTGTGTGTGTGTGACAGAGAAAGAGAGAATCTCTGTGTGTTTGTGTGTGTTTTACAATAAAAGTAAAGCAACAAGGAACTACAGCTTAACATTAGCATTAAACATGAAAGGAATACACAGGAGTTCAGGCCTCTTGGCCTTATCTTACTGTTTTGATTAAGTCCTAGATTTGATTGGGGGGCTTCAGTAAAGAAGGAAAAAAAAGGAAGGAAGGAAAAGGGGTGTGGTTTATTATGTCATTGTCTTTGTTTAGGAGGAAAATGCTGACTGAATTTTCTCAGAAGAAACTAAACTGTACTAGCACCCCAAAGGAATTTGGTGGTGGTCAGGGGAGCAGCTGCTCTCCAGCCATTGACCTAGCTGTTACAGAACACTTAGCCTGCTGCTGACTGACACTTGTTCACTTGTCATCTACCTTTCATGTTGTCTCTGATGCCAAGTGAGAATAGTCACTAAGCTCTTCCTTCGGCTTTAGAATGGGGCATATAGTGTGGAGCCCTGGAGCTTCCAGGAGTCTGTAGAAAAGGATAGTAGAATGTATTAGATCAAATTACTCTAGGTACAGGTTTAACTATACTTTGGCAGGTATCTTCTGGCAAGACAGTAAATTCCCATAAGAACCTAATAAGATATTTTGCATAACTTAACTATGGGAGGAAGTCTAAGTTCGATATAAATCATTATCATTTTGAACACTTAGTACCAGCCCATGAGTTAAGCCTTTATATACACTTTTTAGTTGTCATCCACCTTGTGAGGTGAGTACTGTACTGTCCCCCTTGTATAGATTCAGACACACAAGAGCTGGGCTTCTTCCCCAGATCATACAAGCCAGCAAATGGACGGTAAAAGTCGGAGCTATTCTGCTTCCTGAATCTCAGCTCTCTGTACAATATGCTACTCCTCATGGATGCTCAGAAGTCTCCAAAGTTTTTCCTGAATCTGCCTTTCTCATCTTAACCCCTTTCCTTTTCTTAAATCCTTTGTTCCAACCTAACTAATTCCTTTGATGACCCATCTCTGTGATATATGTGGTTCTGTCTTTGTTGGTGTCCTCTTAATTGCCCTAGTGGTTGTCTTGCTTTCTGCCTGTCAATCTCAGTTCATACCCCACACCCATGTTTGCCTTCATCCTTGTTCCTCTGCTGAGCAGCACACCACAGCCCTATTCCTCAGAACTCCGTTGCAACTCTAAATCTGTTTACTTTAGCCATGTCCATGTATTAATAAGTAACGTCTCTTTCATGTTGTCTTGAATCATTTTCCTGACAATATAACTTTTCATATTAATAAAGTGAGAAGTGGGAGAGTTCTTGTTATACTGTCTACTGAAGCCAGACCTGACTTCATTCTCACCTCACCTGCATTCTCGAACATCCTTCAGCCACTTTGGAAGTAAAGGGTGTACTCACCATTCTCAGATCAAGATGTGGTGTCTTAGAAAAGCTGAGTCACACCTGCTGCCTGGTGTGTTTCTCTAAAGTCAGAGCTACCGAATGCTGCTTCCTGTCCAGCACTTCGCTGAATCAAACAACAGACAACAGACAGTTTCTATTTTTTTAATCTCTCTTTCACCTCCCAGAATCTATACTTTAAAGTTTCAGGTCCTGCATTATCTCCTTCCCTTAGGCTACTACTAGCAATTGCTACATTTATTTTTCCAGACAGGATCTTTGCATGTACCCCACCCTGGCTACACATAAAATAGTTTGTTATCCTTCTGCCTTAGCCTCCTAAATACTGAGATTATAGGTATGTACCACCATGCTTCAGCCTAACCATACATGCTGAATGGCCAAAATGATGTCTTGTCCCTTCCTGGCTTGGCACATAGATGAAGCATTTCCATGGTCACAGAAAGGCGC
The DNA here is from genome assembly GCF_011762505.2 of Arvicanthis niloticus. Lineage (NCBI taxonomy): Eukaryota > Metazoa > Chordata > Mammalia > Rodentia > Muridae > Arvicanthis > Arvicanthis niloticus. The sequence continues at coordinate 120,740,571 of NC_047659.1, forward strand.
TGCCACAGAACCAAGATGGCCAACTTTAAAGCAGAAAATACAAGGGACTTCTGTACTACTTCAGGATACCAGGTACCCTAGGAGGTAGTTTAATGCCTCCAAATGAAGACAATCAAACATAGGATTCTGACATTAGTAATATACCCCCCCCCCCCCTGCACATTGGGCACATATGGTGACTCTCTAAAGCATTACCCAAGAGCAGTTGTCCTCAGACTTAAGGTTCCTTCCCCTCTTCAACAGGGATTGTGCACCACTTCAGAGTTCCACGCCCAGAGATTTAAGGTGGTGTTGAGGATTCACAGATTGACTTCAGGAGCTCTTGGTGCTTCTGATCTAGCAACCATACTTTAGAATTACTTCCGAAAAGTAGTTCCTAAGTGCACCACAGCATGCAAAGGTCTCTACATATATCGGCATGCCACCAGTGCCCAGAAGGCCCAAAAGGGTAGTATTGGCTATATATCTATTTACATGATGAGAAAGCAGAGGATTAGAGAATTAAGTAGCATGTCTGACCAAGCCAGTTCAGTCAGTCAGCTGGTTCTCCAGCGCAGGAGTGAGGAGTAAAAAGAAAAAAGACGCTTAGACAACATTGTAGCATGACCCCAGCCAGTTCTGAGGCTGAAGGCTGAGGTGGGTTTATTTTTTCCCAATTTTCTTTTAAACCATTTCAATTACATGCAGATATTTAGGTCAGTTCTAGGTTGAGGAACCAGCAATACAATATAGCTGCAAATAGTCAAGGAACAAACAAGGCAATAAATAAAATCCCGGGACCACTCTCATGATCACTGTTTCTAAGGGCTCATCAGGGTGACAAAAATATCTGAGCCTACTTCCCTGTCCTAGCCCACAGTCATATTCATGCCTGAGGCCTACTTCCTTGTTCTAGCCTAAGACTTGGATTCCTGACTGAAATTACTTCTCTGTTTTAGCCTAAAATTAGATTCCTGCCTGAACTTACTTCCTTGCCATGGCCCAATGTCAGATTCCTGCTTAAAGACCATTTCCTTGTCCTTGGCCAATGTCAGATTCCCGTCAAGCAGCTCCCAAAGCTCTCCACACATGTCTAAGATCCCAAAGTGCAGAGTGGAATTGGCATGGGAACCATCTGCACCCACACTGAGTATGTCAGGTGCTACTGTGTTGATGTTAATATTTAAAAATGCTGCAGCACTGGCCAACCGACTATCTAAGCATCTTAGCTCAGGACGCCATGTTCGAGGCTAGAGCCAAGCACACCACAGCTGGAAGCAGCCAGAGGCCACATGTGCCACAACTAGACCTGAGAGACTGGGACTCCAGCTAGCCAGAAACACAGGCCCTAGCACTCAGAAGACGCCAGCATGGGAGATGGCTCTACCAATCTACCATGCTGTCTTCACAAAGCTTGGCTAAACCCCAGAATACCCGATATGCTTGAGTTACCCAGTAGAATGAAGACTATTATGCTTAGAGATTATCCAATGTTTACATATTTGGAAATGGTTCAATTAACAAGATGCCTACACAATTAGAGTTGTTACCCAATATCTAACCTTAGATAAAATTTGTTACCCAGGACCGTTCCTGATGCATCAGTAGTTCTCCATGTCTGTTACATCTCTCCTCTCCCTCCTACCTCCTCCTCTTCCTCTCCTCTCTCTTCACTCCTTCCACATTAGCTCCTCCCAAATTACCGAGTGTTATTGTAAAATGTAGGGGGGTAGTAATATCCCGCTACACTTCTGGATTTCTGTATATACATTTGGGAGAAAGGTAAAGCCCATATGGAGAATGTTATTTGCTCAAGCAGGTATATATTTTATGAATCTGTTTAACAACAAAACAGTAGCAAAATTTTCCAAAGGATTCTCAGTCCTAGCCTCTCATTTATTTATTCAGAGAACTGAATAACTGAAAGTCAGTGGAAGTTGCCCCTCTAGGCATTAGTGTAGATGTCATTACTAGGATCCTTTATTCTGTCATGTGGCCCTCCAGGGATACCCGAAGGTTACTCCCAATTAACTCAAGCAGGAACTCTATTGCTGTGCCTTTGTCTTCTTGTTTCCAACAGAAGAAACCTCAGAGTCTCTTGTTCTCTGCTTGCTCCCTTGAAGCAAATCTTTAAGACATCGCTAACAGCTATTCCCTCTCTGCCTGGCATAGTGAACCTGAATTGCCCCTTCCCATTCTACATTGTAGGAAAGCTGCGTTACTCAAGAAATAAAAGTGGACACTTTTTTTATCTTTATAAATGAAATATATCTCATGGTCCTTAAACCTTTGTTTACTGAGAATAGATTCAAACAAGGAAGGAAATTGGCAATTGAAAACAATTGCAGAACTAACCCCTCAAATCTCTCCTCGACACCCTGTGGGACTCTCCCAACCCTGCCGTCCTGAATATTAGTAATAATACTTGCCAGGTAAGGTGCCTCATGCCTATAATCTGAGCACCTGGGAGACTGAGGCATGAGGATCTAAATCTAAACAAAGGATCTAAAGAAACTTTTTAAAAAATTATCCTACAGTAGAAACAAGCAAGGATCTCTCTAGTGCTGCCTCCCTCACATTCATTCTGCAAGACTCCTTGACCTTCCTCTAGTGTGTTGGTCTCTGGTCTCTGCATATACATGTGTTTCCATAATGCTATTTGAGTTCCTCTTTCCCACTATCTCCACCATCCTTTTTCCACTTAGTTGCCTGTTCACTGGTTCCTTGGTAATGGTTCAAATGCATCTTTTTGTAGGAAGTCTTTCCTTCACAGAAAACAAGAGGCTTTGTGTTCATAAGGTCATGTGTACTGCCACAGCTCGTTGTGCATCGTTATAGTAGACAGTTGTTTATCTGTGCTACTATCCTGTAAGACCAGTGTCTAATTTCCCTTATAAATCCAACAGTTAATGCTTTACATGTTAAAAGTTGCATAATAGCCGGCGGTGGTGGCACACACCTTTAATCCCAGCACTTGGGAGGCAGAGGCAGGCGGATTTCTGAGTTCGAGGCCAGCCTGGTCCACAGAGTGAGTTCCAGGACAGCCAGGGCTACACAGAGAAACCCTGTCTGAAAAAAACAAACAAACAAACAAACAAAAGTTGCATAATAAAACTATTCAGTAGTAAAAAGCATTTTAATTTTGTGCGTATGAGTATTTTGCCTATGTGTATGTATGTGTACCATGTACATGCCTGTTGCCCACAGAAGTCAGAAGAGGGTGTTGGATTCCCCAGAACTGGAGTTAAAGATGGTTGTGAGCTGTTATATGTGTGCTGGGAACCAAACCTCAGTCCTCTGCAATTAACCAGGGTGCCAACTCTCCAGCCCTCAGTAGCTTGCTTTAAAAATAGTGAATAGCTCATTCCACCATTTCCAGAACAGCTCAAATTGGATTCCATTTTACCTCACAGTAGCATTCACTAATTCATTCTCTGTCCTATGTGACCTTAACAGGCAAATCCCACCTCCTTTGTTATCTAAACATAGGTCAGTCTTTTTGTCTGTGTTGTCTTCAGACCACAGCATCTCACTCTAGTGTCCATCTCCCCAGTTGATACAGGTGTCACCTTTTCTTAACTATTCCTGAAATCATTTTTTTCCCTTTCTGTCTCCAGTGATAATAGAGTGACATCCTTCAGAGACCTCATTCATGACCAAGATGAAGAGGAAGAGGAGGAAGAGGGACAGAGGTAAGGCTTCGAGAGGGAGCACAATTTATCAGAAGTACACAGTGGTGTTTAAATCACCTAGGATAAGGCGTGGGACACATGTTCACTATTGCCAACCACCCCTGTTGTGCATAGGGGTATAATATTGTAAGAACAGTTTGCTCTGTGTAGTTTAGCAGTAATTCCCATCTCGTTGCTGCTGCACCCCCTCCCCACTTTGTCATGTTCTGGGGCTTTTTTTTTCCTCTCTCTAATTGTTATAAGGAGGTATTTTTAGAAGAGTATTATAAAGAGGGAAGCAAAACTTCTAAGAATAAGAAAGTTACCAAGTTACCCATAATACCACAACACAGAAATAGCCATCTATTTATGCTATGTTTTTATCCATATAAATAAATTACATAATAAGTAGAAAAATAGGGTTATAAATGTGTATCCTCCCAACACAATCATACTGTTTTTACTTTTAGGGATCTTGTAATAGAATTATTGTTTCATTGTAGAAAATACGAGACTCAGAATGAAAGTGTAACGTTTATTCTTTGATAATTACCGTTAATATTTTGTTATGTTTTTATGCAGTCCTGTTCTGATTATAACATGGTGAAGATGATTAATTTCTTGTGTTGGATTAAGCAGGGTCTTAGATACTTCCCTGCTGACACCGAAATTCCTGTTTTCCATGACTTTGCTAGCCCATATGTCCCATAGTTTTGGTGTGTCTGTGTCTATACTACTGTAAATGTCAATTCTGTGAACACCTTTTATATTAATCTTTGGCCACTTTTGAAATATTTTCTTACAGTAATTCCTCTAACAGAAATACCAGGTCAAGAATATAATACTTTTAAGGCTGTTATTCACAGGCTCCCAGTTCTTAAGCCAAGATTTAACGATCCCTCAACTAAGACTTTTCAGCCCAGACAGAACTGTATTTACCTGGATTGAACAAGAACAAGCTGACTATAGCCTCATTTCTCAGGCGTTTATTCTCCATGGGTCTGCTTTGGTCTTTCAAGCATTCCTCAGGGAGATGAGAAGATAACCATTGTGGAAATGTAGTGACTTCCCCATGGAGATCTGAGAAGTCACGTGTTCATATAATGCTTCACACTACCTCAGAACTTTACTTTTAAATATACTGGAGACTTGAAGACGTTGGTAATTTAAGGTTTTATACTCCTCAAGTAGAAAGCACTAACTATCACCGCCCTATGTGTGACTGCCTAGCTCCCAAATACCAGCTCCACCCTTCCAGCCTGGTCACATCTCCCATTGTGACCTTCCACTGTCTCCCAGCATTTGGCTTCCTTGGCTACTTTAGACCTGAAACAACATTCTCAACCAGGGCCTAGGCGGTGCCTCCTGTTCTAGGGAAACTGTGAGAATTACAAGCCAAGATTAATTTTTACAAATTCCCCGGGCTGGTGAGATGGCTCAGTGGTTAAGAGCACTGACTGCTCTTTCAGAGGTCCTGAGTTCAAATCCCAGCACCCACATGGTGGCTCACAACCATCTGTAATAGGATCTGATGCCCTGTTCTGGTGTATCTGAAGACAGTGACGGTACTCGTATACATAAAACAAATAAATCTTTAAAAAAAAAAATTCTCACTGGTCCCATATAGAGACAAATTGCTGAATTAATTTAAGACCAATGAGGAAGCAGCTACATGACAACGCCTTTTTAGATCCAGATTAATAAAAGTACTGACTTAATCTCAAGCTGTTCTTGGACTACTAGAATACCTGATATAGGTATCTTGAAGCTTATTTTTGAAATTGGAGCTTCCCTGGCTTCTAGTGCATCTCCTGAGGCTCCCATTGTACATCATAAGAATGTCAGGTGAAGCGAGTCTTGGGGGAGTTGTTGGTGTGGTGTCAGTCGGCCTCATATATACATTGCTCTGCTTCCTCTTTTGCATACATCTGCTGATTTGAACCTCGACCCTGACTTAAGGAGCAGGTAGGTAGGGCATGTAATCCTTTCGTTTTAAAGCAACAAAGTGTGCAAAGCAGTGCACTGGCTTACTATTCAGGTCATACAGTTACAGAGCCAGGACTGGATCCTAGCTGTTTGTACTAACTGCACCACCTACATTAATCCAGAACTCTTAGAGTTAGCTGCTTCTGACTAGGACCACAGCTGCCTCCTCCTAGAAAGGGGCTTCCAGATGAATGGCTCCTGCTGAAATTCTCCTGCAATAATGTGTTGTTGTGCATGCCTGGAATGTTCTTCCTTCATCTTTACCTGATAACTGCATCCTCAAGAGGTCCCAGGAGATATCTTGGCAGCCTTGGTTGTTGTCCCTGTCTCCTCATCCCCATGCCACCACCACCATTGTCCCCGAGACCCTTACTGACTTCATGACTGCTCCCACTGCATCATATCTGCCTGCACCCTTACATGTTTTTCTAGCTACCCAGTAAGTTCCTTAAAGACAAGAGGCATTGTACCCTTTGCTTCAGTGTGCCCAGAACCTGGTACATCTTCTGTTCATTTTTGGTGTGTTTGGCATTCTATACACAGATTTTATGCTGGGGGCTCAGAGAGAAGTGGACAGCAGATTGTTGGTCCTCCCCGGAAGAAAAGTCCCAACGAGCTGGTGGATGATCTGTTTAAGGGTGCCAAAGAGCATGGGGCCGTAGCTGTGGAACGAGTGACCAAGAGCCCTGGAGAGACCAGTAAACCGAGAGTGAGCATAAGGGTTGTTGTAGCCAAAGGAATTGAGTTCCACAGTGGAGAGGGAGGCCTGCTCCTGCTGAAATTCTCCTGCAATAATATGTTGTTGTGCATGCCTGGAATGTTCTTCCCTCATCTTTACCTGATAACCGCATCCTCAAGAGGTCCCAGGAGATTGGTTTTTTTCACTTGGCTACTTGTTCTCCTGCGTAGAAGACTAGTGGGTCTGTGTGCTGGATCAGAGCTTGTAAACAAACCTACCCAATTTGGCTAGCTTAATATTTTCCTTTATTTCACTGTAATTAAACTCATTACTGGTTTGGGGGGAGGGTTTCGGGGGGGTTTGTTTGGTTGGTTTTTGGTTTTTTCCAAACAGGATTTTTCTGTATAGCCTTGTCTGTCTTTGGAATTCTCTCTGTAGACCATGCTTGCCTCAAGCTCACAGAGATGCCTGCCTCTGCCTCCCAAGTAGTAGGGTTAAAGGTGTGCTCCATCATGCCCAGGTTTATTGCCAGTTTTTATGTAAAGATTTCTGTCCTTGGGAAAATCAAAAAGTCGTTGTTGCTGTTTTATGCCCATATTCCTGCATAGCCATTATGACTGAGTTTATACTGAGAGTGGTAGCTGTCCCCTTTAGCTGGGTATCCCAGCTTTCACCTCTTATCCTGCCCTTTTTGCTATTCAGTACCTAACAAGCTCAGTCGGAATGTTGCCTTTCTGCTTCATCCTATATATGTCTTTGTACCTGAGTAATCCCACCAAGTGTTTACGAACTTGTCCTTTATAGCCATTTGCAGGAGGGGGCTACCGCCTTGGAGCAGCACCAGAGGAAGAGTCTGCCTATGTGGCAGGAGAAAGGAGGCGGCATTCAGGCCAGGATGTGAGTGTGCCTTCCTCATAGATGCTTGTGGACTGTTCATTGTGCCTGTTTCAAAAGGGACTAGTTACATGTATGAATGAGCAGCATCTAAAAGACAAGCCTGCTGCGGTCTCAACAGGGACTTACATAAAAATGAGAGAGTTCTCATTTGGTAGGCACAGGGCCAGGGCAAGGGGTGAGGAAGAAGATGGACACAGGATAGTTTCTTGAGTGTTCTTTGTACAAGGGGGCAGTGGTGTGGTGGGAGGGGAGGTTCTCTGGTATTTTGGGGATAGTTGAAGAACCTCCTTGAAAATTCCAAAGAAGACCTGAAATATGGATGGATTTGGTTGGTTTTGTCTCATTTTGCTTGAGTTTTCTTTATCTTCCACATACATTCACACACACACACACACACACACACACACACACACACACACACACACACCCTCCATTAAATGATACTATATAATACTGAGGTTTTTTTAAAAATTTAACATTATGCTACAAAATACTTTGGCCTACCCCGTGCTCATTTATTTCTGTGATGTATATTTTAAATCATCTTAGTTTTATTCCTAAATAAAGTCAAGCAGGAAGACAGTAAAACTTTTATAGACTTGTAGCAGCGTCTACTAGTGCATTAGTTCTTAGCCTTTCAAACTTTTTTCTATAAGTATGTACAGGAAATTGACAAATTGTATATATCTTCTTGAAATATTTTTTTAAATGTATATGAAGGGGGCAGGGGATGTGCACATGAGCACAGAGGCCAGGAGAGGGTGCGTAGATCTTCAGGAACAAGAACAGTTGGGAGCCACTGTTGTCCGTTAATAACTACAAAATAGGGAACCAAGGCTGGGACTGAGTCACCTTCTAACCTGCGTCGTAGCATGTTCCTAGTTTAGGCTGATGCTTATGTACTTGGTTGATACCCCTGTCATGTGCATATCTGTCTGACTGTTAACGTTTTTTGTAGTAACATGGTGAAATAGTGAGAACCCACTCATTTGTAGGTTCAGTTGCATTTTCTAGGTTCCTGTCATTGTAACTAACTGCTTATTACCTCCTGTTACCACAGGTTCATGTAGTGCTAAAGCTCTGGAAAACTGGATTCAGCCTAGACAATGGTGACCTTAGAAGCTACCAAGACCCAGCCAATGCCCAGTTTCTGGAGTCTATCCGTAGAGGGTAAGCAGAAAAGCCCATGTTAGTATCACTCTAATGAATGAGCTGTCAGGTGGGAAAGGAAGAAAAGTAAACTTATTAAAACAGATTTAGCACAATTGACATAAAGATTCACAGATTACTCCAAAAAAGTTTTGCCATTTTTTGTCTTTTTCCCTGAGTCATAGCTAGGTAGCCAAATAAATAGGCCATGCTGTGACTGAGAAGGTGGAGACAGACAAGTAGCACTTCCATAACCAGACCCTGGTGACTACACCATGACCAGTCTCTCTCCTCTCAGGACATTGGGGTGAAAAATGCTGTGTGGCTTTGGGGGGGGGGGGTGGTCATTTCCCTCATCTTCTCCCAAGTTCCTCTCCTTAAGAAAGTCCTCAGGGATAGAGAAAGGGAGAGATAGACAAAGAGGAAGAAGGGATTGAGAGGTTTGGTCTCACCTTGTGCAGTTTCTAGTTGGCTTTCTGTTGCTGTGATTAAACATACAACTGAAAGCAACTAAAAGAGAACAGGGTTTGTAACAAGCTGCTTACTAGTTTGCTCATTGACTCCTGCTCTGCTGGCTTTCTTTCTTTGTTTTGTTTTGTTTTGGGGTTTTTTGTTTGTTTGTTTTTGTTTTTTGTTTGTTTGTTTGAGACAGGGTTTCTCTGTGTAGCCCTGGCTGTCCTGGAACTCACTCTGTAGACCAGGCTGGCCTCGAACTCAGAAATCCGCCTGCCTTTGCCTCCCAAGTGCTGGGAGTAAAGGCGTGCGCCACCACCGCCCGGCTCTGCTGGCTTTCCTACATAGCTAGATTCACCTGCCTAGACATAGTGTGGTCCTCAGTGCACTACCTTCCTGCATCACTTGTCAAAGAATACATGCTCTTAGAGATATGGCCACAGGACAATCTGGGGAAAGCAGTTCTTCAATTGAGGTTCTCTTTCCAGATGACTGTTACAGAGGGTATCAAGTTGATAATAACAACTTAACCAGTGTTTCCACCCTTTTCACAATAAACCCCAACGTTGCTTTTTTCCTTAGGGAGGTTCCTGCAGAGCTTCGGAGGTTAGCTCACGGTGGGCAGGTGAACTTGGATATGGAGGATCATCGAGATGAAGACTTCGTGAAGCCCAAGGGAGCTTTCAAAGCCTTCACTGGCGAGGGCCAGAAACTGGGCAGGTGAGAAGCAATGTCAGTTGGGCCATCAATCCCACTAGGCAATCCTGTGTTCTCACTGTGAGGAACTCTGTATTGTTTGCAAAGTAGTTGAGTTTTGTTTTGGAGGAGGGAGTAAGGAGAGTATGGGTTCTGGAGTCTGCAGACCTGAATTAAGTCTCTGCTTGTCTTTCCTTTACAGCTGTGTGACCTTAGACTGCACAGCCTCAGTTTCTTCAGCTGTAAAGTAGGGTTGATAAGAGTCCTTGCCCTCTGGATTGTGGTTGGGAGGAATAAAGGAGCCAGTGCATATAGAACTGCCTGGCGTGAACAGTGGATGGAGCATAGCTGTTGCTTTGACTCAGAATCCTGAGTGTTGGAGAAGCTGTCATCTCCTGGATGCTGTAAGCCTAGAAAGGGCATGCTGGGGTTAAGAAACTTGCAACTTCCTATCCAGCATGGCCTCCCAGGAGTGTAGCACAGGACATCATAGCCCTTGGAGGGGCTTCTACTCCTTTGGAGATAAGGCTTTTTTCTTAGTCTGTTGCTCACAGCTAGCCTCTGTCTCAATAACCTCCTGCCTCAAAGTGCTAGAGTTAGAAGCATGTACCACCCATCACACTTAGGTTCATTATCTTTTTGTCATCCAAAATAATTAGGAGCTAAAAATCTTAATTTTTTTCAGGTATGACTCAAATATAAAACAAACCTGAGATTTGGGGGTTTTGTTTTTAAAGTTATATATAAAAGGTGATACTGTATATTGAATTGGGTCATTTGTCTCAGTTTAAAGGCATTGAGAAAACTCTTGAGTTATGTTGAATATTTGTAGTAGGCATTCACATCCATTCATTTGAGCAGTTTACCTGACAGTTTGGTAAAGACTGCATGTATTTCAGCTTGAATTGTAAACAGCAGGAATGTCTAGGGCGCTGCTGGAGATGAGTGGGGAGGTTTGCTGCTCCATGGGCCTTCTACAGTGGTGGTTTTGTGAGGGCTGGCACTGAGTTCTAGCATTGGGGATTGTTGAAGAAACTACCTTAGCACTGGTTCATTCTATTGTGAAGGTGATGAGCAGCTGAATGATGGAGGCTCTTCACATGAAAGAGGCTTCAGTTCCATTGCGGTTCAGGGAGACAGCAAAGAAAAGCCTCCGGTTATAGAGGTTAAAGCTTGTTCCTGCCCATGGGTGACATCCCATTACTGTTGTCTAGGTCTCTGTTCTGGAGAGCAGTGGCTTAGGTGGAAGCACTTCTCGGAAGGACTAGGCAGAAGGCCATGTGAAGTGGTTTTGAACTGATGTTCTCCAAGCATGTTGTTCTTAACTAATGATAAAGCTCAGTATCAGAGTGTTTGCCTTTCTCTCCTGTCTTCTCTGAAAGAGCGTTTAGAACTCATGGCTGGACCTAGCATCTCTTAAATGATTTTGGTTTAAAATTCTGGATGACCTTTAAGAATGATAGCATGTCCATGTTTTCTGCTGTGTGCTGTGTGCTGTGTTAAGCAGTCCCATACTTTGTGACTTTAACCCTACTTTGGTCCCCTATCTACATATAAGAACCAAAGCTTGAAGAGTCGGGCCTTTCGCTAGAGCCTAAGTACTGACCAGTGCCAGACTAGGCTTCTAGTCTCTGTTCTTAGCGTCAACACTGTAGACATCCTAGATAACTTTGAGCAAGTTTGTGCCTCTGGTATATGTCAAGCACAGCATGCCTTTTGAGCTACTTTCGAAATGTTTGTTTGTTTGCGATCGGATCGGGTCTCACTATGTCACCCATAGTGACCTCAGATTCCTGAATCATAAGATGCCATGCTTGGCTGTTTACTCTTTTTTTTTCTTAAACAATTTTTATTAAGTCTTTGAGAATTTCATTCAATGTATTTTGACCGTATTCACTTTTCCTCTCCCAGTTCCAACCCTACTTACCTCCCCAGCTTCATCTTCTGTCATTCTTGTTCTCTCTCTCAGCCCCATCAAGCCTAGTGTTGTTTTGTTTAATTGAGGAAAGTGAGTCTTGGGGTCAGGTTCCCCACTTCTGCCTGTATCTGTAACTCCAAGGCCTAACCCTATTTTATGAGCACATGCTAGACCCAGATGGCTAGGATTATTCCCTGGGTCCTCCACCTCAGATCAGTGCTTGACAGCTTTACCTCACTGTGCCTCAGTTTCCTCAATTTCTTTTTAATAATGGAACACAGAAAAATATTTATTCAATATGGCTACATTGGGAAGAAGGTCAAAGGCATGACTTCCCATTTCTAACCCCAAGTTCTTTTCAAGGTCTTGTTTTAGTTTTTAAAGCTAGGTCTGACTTTGTAGCACAAGCTAGCCATGAACTAGTACTAAACTATACTATCTTCCAGGCCTGAGAAAGGATTTTTTTTTTTTAAGATTTATTTCTTATGCATTCAATGTTCTGCCTGCATGTATGTCTGTAGGCCAGAAGAGGGCACCAGATCTCAGTATAGATGGAAATAAGCCACTCTGTAGTTGCTGGGAATTGAACTCAGGACCTGTGGAAGAGACAGGTAGCATGATGCTTGCTACTGTCCCAGACTTGGGTCTCACAGGCCAGGAATCTGACATAAAATCAGCTCCTCACATATGGGAGCATGGTTGGTACTCTTTGGGCTCCAATTTTAATTCTCTCAGCCCCTGTTTCCTCACAGATGAGGAAGTCCATTTCTTGGACTGAAAGTTGGGCATGGTAGTACATGCTTATAATCCACCACTATGGAGGCTATGGCAGAAAGTTGCAACATGCCCTAGGGCAGCCCAGACTAGTGAGTTCTAGGCCAGCATGGGCTACATAGTAAGATCCTGTTCCAATTAAAAAAAAAAAAACGGAACTTGGTTTACCCAAGGCCACACAGCTAATGGGTAAATTTGGATCCTGTTCTATGTCCTTCTTAAGATGTGAGCACAAATAACTGGCAGATACTCCATCCTGTTCATTGTGTGACTAACCCATACACTACCAGGCCCCTAGCTGACCTTTAGGAATCGTTACTTCACCATTACCAGAGTTGGCACATATGAAATACACTCATGAGTTCATAGTAGAGCAGCAGTTCTCAGTCTGTGGGTTGTGACCCCTTTGTGTGTAGGGGCGGGAGGTCGCAAACAGCCCATGCACAGCAGTCACCCAAGGTCATTGGAAAACACAGATATTTTACAATTCACAACTAGCAAAATTACAGTTAAAAGGTAGTAACAGTTCAGGTCACTACAGCATGAGGTACACTATTAAAGGGTTGCAGCATTGAAGGTTAAGAACCACTATACTAGAGGATGTCTGCCTGAAGAACATCACACTGTCAATCACTTGCAGTTTTGCCAAGGCTGCCTCGGTCACAGATTTGGAATGCATCCTCCAGCCACGTCATTGAAGCTGAGCCATCCTGATCTGTTCTACACCTCACAACAGTCTCATCTCTACAACTACAAGCTGTCCTCTTTCTAGACTTTGTCACATAGGGCACCTAGTTTTAGCACCCTGACCTGAGTAATTGTTGCCTGCAGTTTGAGGTAAATTCTTCTGGACAACAGTATTAGATACAGGTTTGGGCACATAGCAGTTGCTCAGTTAGAACCCAGAGATTTCTACCTTGTGCCTCTGTGAGGACCTTGTTTCTACACTGCCCTGATGTACTCCTTTCTCCTCAGCACGGCCCCCCAGGTATTAAACACCAGCTCTCCAGCCCAGCAAGCTGAAAATGAAGCCAAAGCTAGCTCGTCCATCTTAATCAATGAGGCAGAACCTACCACGAACATCCAAATCCGGCTTGCAGATGGTGGGAGGCTGGTGCAGAAATTCAACCACAGCCACAGGTACCTGCTCTATCTGGACTATCTTTTGCCAGCAGTGTCTAGCCTAGATCTGTGGGAAGCAGGCAGTGTTCTCCCTCATGGACACCATCAAGCAATCCATGCCTTCCATGGAGGAGGCAGTGGGTTGGGATAAAGAATGCACAAGTAGCTGGGTCTGTTTGCGTCTCATCTGTAGGTCTCGTCCCTCATTTGGATTAAGCCACCAGGTTCCTTATTCAAAGGAAGTCTCTGTGGTTTTAAACTTAGGGAAACTAAGGCGCCATGAAATGAAGAGACTAGTAGGAGAGGTACTAAGGGCCTATTACCAGTGAAGATACTTGGCAGCTCCTTTCTCTCAAAGAGGATGTCTACGTTTCATCCATGGTGGGCCAGCTAAGCCAGGACTCAGATGTGGGCCACTGAGTAGTTTGGCAATCTTGAGTGCTGACCAAATGTTCCTAATGTTGGTGCTTCCCTCTGAGAGGGTTGTGGCCCGTCTTATCAACCAGTTACTGCTTTAGCTTCACCTCACTGGTTAACCCCACCCAAGTGACAGCTTGAACAGAGTGTGGGTGAGGGGTCTAGACTGCATCTTGTATGTCCAGCCTCTCATGAGCCACTACTACACAGTGGCAGAAAGAAACTTCTGTTGGTAGGGTATAAGGAAGAATTCTGTCTCCAGAATAAGCCAGGGGAGGAAATGAGACTGAAGTGCTTCCAGGTGACAACTTTGGCTGCTCTGTAGAGAAGGGACAGAGGGAAGCAGGCACGATGAGAAGGAGCCTTCAGATGTATTCCTCTTCCCAAAGGCCAGGGTTGGGGGCAACGGCAAAGGGCCCTACTCATTTCCTCCCACTTACCCTACTCCTCCAGGATCAGCGACATCCGGCTTTTCATCGTGGATGCCCGGCCAGCTATGGCTGCCACCAGTTTTGTCCTTATGACTACCTTCCCTAACAAAGAGCTGGCTGATGAGAACCAAACCCTGAAGGAAGCCAACCTTCTCAACGCTGTCATCGTGCAGCGGTTAACATAACCGCCCAGCTGCTGCCTCACCTCCCTATGTGTCTCCCATGACTGCGGCCATGCCCATGGGGATTACCTCCCACCCGCTGTACACACCTAGCCCTTCCAGTGCCACGTCTCGTTCGTAGCTCTGGATTCTAGACTTCAGTTGGACATTTGTTTTCTCTTTAGTTGTATTTCCTGGGTTTTTGTGATGATCAATGGACTTTAAAGAAAAAAAATAAAAAACACAAAAATTTGAAGACATACCACCAATTCTGTTACATAGAAATTCCCACTGGAGCTGTAATCGATTGCTAGAAAAGTCTTATCTTGGGGCCTGGTAAGGGGACTTTGTTTTCACCCTCTGCATAAACGTCACTGTGGCACACACACTCATCTCCTGGTGTGCTCCTCCTACTGCAGGTGTTCAAGTGGAGGATTCCTCCTAGAATGTGACGCATGACCACCTTAGTGGGTTCAGTTAGGGTGTCTTTGTCTAGGAAAAAAGCAGAAAATGTCACTAATGCTAGCAGCAGATTCACATATGGGGATGAGTGTCTATGTATCTTGAGTGCCTTTAACTGTAGTGGTAGTGGGTGCAAGAGTCCTACAAGAAGCAGATTTTATTTGGGCACTGTAATTAGAGTGTAGCTTTGGGATGCAAGTTCTGTTTTACACTTGTTCCCTGCCCTGCAGACCTTTGACTTGAAGCAGCTTAAGGCACATCCCAGCCTGGTGAAGACCTCCGCCGTTGAAGGCATAAGGAGGATAGTAGGAACCTTGGATAGAACCTCTTTTGCCTCCTTGACTTTGCTGTGCTGTTTCCTGCCCTGAGCCAGGAGCCAACTTGATATTGGGAGCCACCAAGAAACATCTTTAGACAGGGACTTGGAAAACAGTGCCCTCCTGGGGCTGCAACATCCACTGCAATCTGTCTCCAGAATGTGAAGGTAACCAGAACCAAAGGTCTGGAAAAACAAAATTGGTCATTAAAAAATAGAACAAGGACGATAGAGTATGTCCTTTATATTAAGTTGCTTGGAAGGAAGTTAGTGGCACCTCTATTTCTGTACTTCACAGGGCCCAGGTCACACTTGGCAAATGGTAGAGTGCATGGGCAAGGTTCCAGGGACCTTGCTCTAATGCCCAGGCCTTCCTACATAATTCAGGCCCCTTCCACTAACTGGTTGTAGCCTACATCCTCAAGTGATTTGCAAAGGGTCCTGGGCTTTCCCCCTGCCTGTGAAGTAAATATGGATGGCAGCTACTTGAACTTGCCCCAGTCCAGTGCCTGGCCCAAGGCCAAAGGAACTGCATAGAATGGGCTCCATGCCCAGGAAGGCTGTTTGCAGCTTCAGGCTTCTGTTCTGGAGGCTCAGGTGGAAACATCTGTCCACACAGATGGGCTTTCATCAGATACTCCAGCTACTTGTCCTGGGCTGTTGAACTCAGGGCAGTTCTCAACTGCATCATTTTGGGCCATCCTAGCATTGCATGAAAAGTAGGGGAATCACTTGAAGTGAAGGGGACTGTGCTAAGCATGCATTACAGTGCCTGGGCATGTCTTGATCTGTTGGAAGAGTACCTCATACTCACCAGAGTAAAGGTAAGTTGATTATGATGGGTGCCTGTTTTTGTTTTTGCTTTTTTTCTTTTAGGGGATAGGGTCCCACTGTTAGCTCTGGCTGGTCTGGAAGTTACTATACCTCCATGCCAGGCTCCATGATGCATTTTCTAACAAGTGCAGTTCAAGCTTGTCCAAAGAAACGTGTTGTTTGGTCTTACTACACCAACCATCTCACAAGTGGTGCTGTGTACATCTGTTTCTCCTTAGAAGATGATGATGGAAGGAAGGAAGGAAGCAGCAGGGACCGGGCACATGCTTGGCTTTAGATGATACTGCCACCTTTCTTTCCTGAGTGTCACTAGCTGTTCCCTGCTACCAACACTACAGAGCATGCCCCTCTCCACCAGACTCTTCAGGGTGACTTGGAATTCACTAAAAGCAATTGGTGCAAAACATAGGCCCCCTGCTGCTCTGTCCCAACCACCAGATTCAAGGCAGCTGCTATCTGGAGACCCTTTCTCCGTCCCAAATAAACGGTCTTCCTTCTTGCAGATGGGTGTCTTAATGGCCATACTCCAGAGATCAAGCCTGAGAAGCAGGGTAGCAAGACATGGTTGAAGCATCTGACCTGTTCCCAGTGTGACCCAGCTCTTGCATATGATCAGTCTCAGTAACTCTGTCCTCCCACCAACATAGTATTTTTAATAATTATTTGGGAATTTTATGCTTGCTTCCTATCCCCATTCCTTTCAGGTCCACCCTTGTTCTGCATACACCCAAATTATACCAAGTCCAATTTGTGTTGCCCATCTACTCATTGGAGCATGGTCAGACTTCCAGTGGCCAGCCCCTTAAAGATAACTTGAGTCCTTCCCCACATGGCAGCAGCCTCTGGCACCTGCTGCTCCGAGGAACCTGGTAGACCCAGTCTCAATTTATTCCTTGGTGCTACATAGGTGCTATTTGCCATTAGCTCCCTGGCCAGCTTCCTTCATCCCTCACTTCAAGTAAGCAGTAATTCCATAGTTCCTCTAAATCTGCCCTTGACCAGCATCGTGTCTCACTCAGTAGAGGGCTCCTTTCACATTAACCATATGCTATAGCCTGATACAACATATACTGTCCATCCGTGTGTTTGTTTACTTTGGTCCTCACTAGAGCCTAACCTCTACCAGGGTGGCGTGTTCTGTATTCTTCACCCACACTTGGCTATGTTCAGCAGTAGTGGAGCAGATGAAATTGAAATGGAGTTGGATGCCTGTGTAAAGGATACACCCCTACTCCCAATCTTCCCAGTAGGCTCTCAGCCAGAGAAGTAGTTTTTTGAAGAACATGGTTTAAAAAAAAAAAAATGCAGACTGAAACCAGATGAACTTAGGAGGTGGGACATGCTGTGAAGAGAATGTTTCAGCATCTGGCTTACCGGTTACTCCTACTGAGAACCTGAGGCTGCTGCAGGACTGGAGCTATCACAAAGAATGTCAGCTACTGCCATTATTCCAGCACTAACGTTATCCTTTACCTCCAATGGAAAAATGGGCAGAACTACACTTGAACCATTCACTGCTGTACTGCAAAGCTGGACTTAAGGTTGTTCTGCTGTGAAAAAGGCCCAAGGATGGGAGGTGGCAGGGATTGCAAGGGAGTGTGGAGGAGTGCGGAAGAGAGCACCTGTGAGGTGGGTGATAAAGGACGACTGGGGATTGGTTCTTAGAAAGAGGGGAAACCACTAGGCTTGGTGGTGCATGCCTTCAATCCCAGCACTCAGAGACAGAGTGATCTACCTATGTAAAGAGACCCTAGAGAGAAAAGGTGGGGGTGGGAAGTGGGCAGAGACAGACAGATGCAGAGAATTGGGATCTGGGGAAGAAACTTTCCCAGGAGCCAGACCTAGCAGACAGGTGGTGTGGACAAGCAAATCTGGCTTTGAGCCTAGGTTCCATTTTCTGCTAGGTGTGACCTTAAAGCAGTCACTTAAACTTCTGTCGTTTTGTGTATTTCATCCATTAGAAAAATAATAGTGGTCTCTGCACTGTGGGGACTAAAGATGTATGTGAAATGTTTGACTCTAGGAAGAACTTTCTAATGAATATAGTTGCCATCTATTGAGCCCTTACCAGAGCCAGGTAGTATGAGCACTTGGGTAGGCATGACCTCCTTAATTGAGTACTTGTCTCCTGACAAGTGCTTTAATTATATTTATCCAGGGGGAAACTGTGCCTTATGAATACAGGCACCTTATAAAATAAGTAACTGTAGATGCACAGAATCGGAGAGGTGAAACTTTTCCAAGGGCCTATCTGTAATAATAACAAATTAAGACTGAAACCAAGGATCATATACATTCATCCTCATGCCCTCTCTACCCTGAGCAGACCCTTCATGACTCAAGGAGAGTTCCAGCTGAACAGACTATGATGGGCGCTTAGTGCGACCTCCTTGTGAGAATAAACTATGAAGAAACTGGGTCTCTGAGACAAAAGGGGGTCAAGCATCCCTACAGCCCAAGGTAAGATGCTGTCCACACATAGGGCTTGCAAAGAGATTGAAAGAGTTATGTGATATTTCCCATCCTACAACAAGGCCAACTTATTGAAGAATTTTCTTTAAAGTTGCTGAAAGGCTTTAGGTCTCCAAGGGGAACAAGCTTTTCTTTCCCATTGGCAAGGAAGTGGGATCTCCAAGAAGCAGCTAGAGAACTTGGAGGTGGTGTTGGTGCTAGGCCTCTGCCTCATACAGACCTAGTATGAAAGAGAGACTGCAGGCACAGAGTTCTCTTCTGTGCCTAAGGACCCCAGGAGTCTACAGAACCTCCCAAGGGCTACAGGATGGCCCATAGACAGCTGGCCTGAACTCTAGGGAACTAACTACTCTTAAGGACTGAGAAGCCTGTGTGGAAGACTGACTTTGGATTGAGGAATGAGGAAAAAGCAAGCAGCCAGACAGGAATTTATTTGGCCTTCTCCAAGGATGTATAGGCACGTGTTCCCAAGACCCTGGACAAAGACCAAAAGAGCCCTCTGTCTTTGGAGAGGAGTTCAGAGCACCTGGCCTGCTTACTTCTGGAAGCCAGCAGGCCCTTCCTGCCTTTCACCTCTCCTGTGACCCAGGCCCTGACACAGTGATCCTATACCTCTAAATAAGTACATTCTCTTTTTTTCATTGTTGGATATTTGTTCTTTTTTTGTAGAGGTTTGTTTGTTGACTTTTCTTTTTATTTATTCACTTTCCATACCAATTTCAACCTTTCTCCTCTCTCACACATATCTTCCTCTCATTCCCGGTCCCCTCCTCCTTTGAAAAGGGAGAGCCTCCCCCCCACCCACCCCCACCCCCGGGTATCAACCCCACTCCCAGGACAAGTCACTGCATTCTTTCCCACTGAGACCAGATGAAGAGACCCAGTTAGGGGAGCAGGATCCACAGGCAACCAACAAACTCAGAAACAGCCTACACTGTGAAGCTGCTCATCTGCTACACATGTGGGGAGTACAGGAGCTAGGTCCAGCCCACGCTCACTCTTTGTTTGGTAGTTTAGTCTCTAGGAGCCCCAAGGGTCCAGGTTAGTTGACTCTGGTATTCTTCCTGTGGAGTCCGTGTACTCTTGGGGTCCTCAATCCTGCCAACTCTTCAAGAATATTCCCTGTGCTTCATCTAATGTTTGGCTGTGGGTCTCTGTATCATTTTCCATTGGCTGCTGGGTGGAGCCTCTTAGAGGATAGTTATACTAGGCTCTTGTCTGCAAGAATAACAGGGTATCATTAATAGTGTCAGGGACTGGTTCGTGCCCATGGGATAGGTCTTAATCTGGGCCAGTTATTGGTTAACCATCTCTCTTCTTTCTTTGTTCCTGTACATCTTGTGGGCATGACACATTTTGGATCAAAGGTTTTGTGGGTGGGCTGCTGTCCTCCACTGAGAGTCCTGCCTGGCTACAGGAAGTAGCCAGTTCAGGATCTATATGCCCCCCCTACCCCCCCCCCCAAATTGCTAGGAATCTCAGCTAGAGTAGCTCCCATAGACAACCTGGAGACTTTCCCTATCCCAGGTCTCCAGCACTTCCTAGAGATGCCCCACTACCCCCAACCCCTGTCAATTTCCATTCTCCCTGCTCTCCTACACCTGATCCCCACCCACCTTACCCACTTCCCTCCAATCCCCTCTCCCATCCAGTTTCCTCCTTCCATCAACCTTTAGTATCTACTCTGCTTCCTCTTCTGAGAAAGATTCAACCATCCTCCCTTGGGCCCTCATTGTTATTTGGCTTCTTTGGGTCTGTGAATTAATGGAGTGGTTATCCTTCACTCTCTGGCTAATATCCACTTATCAGTGAGTACATACCATGCATGTCCTTTTGGGTCAGGGTTACCTCACTCAGGATGATATTTATTTCCTAGTTCCATCCATTTCCCTACAAATACATGATGTCCTTGTTTTTAATAGCTGAGTTGTATTCTATTGTGTAAATGTACCACATTTTCTGTATTTATTCTTCGTTGAGGGACATGTGTGTTGTTTCCAGTTTCTGGCTATTATAAATAAAGCTGCTATGAACATAGTTAGGCAAGTGTCCTTGTGGGATGGTGGGGCATCTTTTGGATATATGCCCAGGTATAGTATAATTGGGTATTCAGGTAGAACTATTCCCAGTTTTCTGAGAAACTGCCAGATTGATTTCCATATTGGTTGTACAAGTTTGCACTCCCACTAGCAACGGAGGAGCATTCCCCTTGCTCCACATTCTTGCCAGCATGTGCTGAATTTTGAATTTTTTATTTTAGCCATTCTAATGGGTGTAAGATAGAATCTCAGAGTTGTTTTGATTTTCATTCCCCTAATGACTAATGACTTCGAACATTTCTTTAGGTGTTTCTCAACCATTAGAGATTTCCCTGTTGAGAATTCTCTGTTTAGCTCTGTACCCCATATTTTTTTTTCCTGAGACAGGGTCTCTCTGTGTAGCTCTGGCTGTCCTCGATCTCACTTTGTAGACCAGGCTGGCCTTGAACTCAGAAATCCACCTGCCTCTGCCTCCCAAGTGCTGGGATTAAAAGTGTGTGCCACCACCACCCGGCCTGTACCCCATATTTTTAATTGGGTATTTGGGTTATTGATATCTAACTTCTTGAGTTCTTTATATATTTTGGTTCTTTGTCAGATATAGTGCTGGTGAAGATCTTTCCCAATCTCTAGGCTATCATTTTGTTCTACTTATTGACAGTGTTCTTTGACTTACAGAGCTCTTCAATTTCATGAGGTCCCATTTATTAATTGTTGATCTTAGAGCCTGAGCCATTGGTGTTCTGTTCAGAAAGTTATCTCCTATACCAATGAGTTCAAGGCTATTCCCCACTTTTTGTTCTATTAGATTTAGTATATCCAGTTTTATGTTGAGGTCTTTGATCCACTTGGACTTGAGTTTTATGTGTGATGATAAATACTAATCTATTTGTATTCGTCTACATGCAGACTTCAGTTAGACCAGCCCTATTTGTTGAAGATGTTCTCCGTTTTCCATTATATGGTTTTTGCCTTCTTTGTGAAAAGTCAAGTGTCTGTAGGTGTGTGGGTTTATTTCTGGGTCTTTAATTCTATTTTATTGATCAACCTGTCTGTTTCTGTACCAATACCATTGCAGTTTTTATGACTATTGCTCTATGGTACAGTTTGAAGTCAGGGATGGTTATCCTTCAGAAGTTCTTTGATTGTACAGGATTGTTTTAGCTGTCCTGGGTTTCTTTTTCCATATGAAGTTGAGAATTGTTCTTTCAAGGTCTGTAAAAAAAAAATTGTGTTAGAATTTTGATGGCAATTGTGTTGAATCTGTAGATTGCTTTTGGTAAGATGGACATTTTTTTTCTATGTTAATCCTACCAATCCATGAGTATAAGAGATCTTCCCATCTTCTGATATCTTCTTTAGTTTCTTTATTCAGAGACTTAAAGTTCTTGTTATACAGGCCTTTCACTTGCTTGGATAGAGTACCAAGATATTTTATATTATTCGTGGCTATTGTGAAAGATGTTGTCTCCCTAACTTCTTTCACAGCCAGTTTATCATTTGTATAAAGGAGGGCTACTGATTTCTTTGAGATAATTTTGTATCCAACCACTTTGGTGGAGATGTTTATCAACGGTAGGAGTTCTCTGGTAGACTATCATATCATCTGTGGATAGGGATACTTTGACTTCTTCCTTTTCAATTTGTTGGATTGATCTTGCTCAACCCTTTAGTTGATCTCCTTTAGTTGTCTTATTGCTCTAGCTAGAACTTCAAGTGCTATATTGCAGAGATAGGGAGAGAGTGGATAGCCTTGTCTTATCCATGATTTTAGTGTAATTGCTGTAAGTTTCTCTCCACTTAATTTGATGTTGGCTATTGACTTGCTGTATATTGCCTTTATTGTGTTTAAGTATGTGCCTTGTATTCCTGATCTCTCCAAGACTTTTAACATGAAGGGGTGTTGGATTTTGTCAAAGGCTTTTTTGGCATCTCATGAGATTATCATGTTTTTTTTTTCTTTCAATTTGTTTATATATCAAATTGATGGATTTTTGTACATTGAACCACCCCTGTAGGCTTAGATTTTTCAGAATCTACTTTAATAAGGGTTCTTAAGTGCTTTCATTTCCATTCTAGCCCACCACCCACCAGAGGTAGTGGAAAGGAAAGGTTTATAGCACAAAGAAGGATGTAGGCCTGTTGAGAAATAGTTCTTTGGAGCAAATCCAATCTGCGTTGTCAGGATATCAGCCATTCAATTCATATGAATCAGCAGTGGCAGCTCTATCTACTCACAAACACCATTCAGGAATCAGCAATGACAGGCCAATCCAGAAGAAACCATGAGGCTCTGCTGCATGCTGTTTAGAAGTAGTTCCTTGGAGCAATTCCAGTCTCTATTCATTAGGATACCAGCAGTCCAATTCAGTATTATCAGGATAGCAAACATAAACCAGCAGCAGTGGTACGATCCAGCAGAAACAGCCTGGCCTCCACCAAATCAGCACAGTTTTCACTTCACACCTCTGCATCCTTGGGATGAAGCCTTCTTGATCATGGTGGATGATGTTTATGATATGTTCTTAGATTCTGTTTGTGAATATTTTCTTGAGTATTTTTGCATCAATGTTTATAAGAGAAAAATTGGTCTTAAAGTCTTTGTTGAGTCTTTGGGTGGTTTAGGAAACAGTGACTGCAGCCTCATAGAGTAAGTTTGGCATTGTTCCTTCTGTTCTATGTTGTGAAATATTTTGAGGAGTGTTCGTATTAGCTCTTCTTTGAGAGTCTGGTATGACTGCTTCTATTTCTTAGGGATCATAGGACTGTTTACTTTGTTTACCTGGTCTTGATTTAATTTGGTAAGTGGAATCTGTCAAGAAAATTGTCCATCTCATTTAGATTTTCCAATTTTGTGGAGCACAGGCTTTTGAAGTAGGACTTACTGATTCTTTGGATTTCCTCAGTGTCTGCTATGTTCCGCCTTTCATTTCTGATTATGTCTCTCTGCCTTTTAGTTAGTTTGGCTAAGGGTTTGTCTATCTTTTTGATTTTCTCAAAGAACCAGCTCCTGGCTTTGGTGATTTTTCTCAATTGTTTGTTCTCTTTGTTTCTAATTTATTGATTTCAGCCCTAAATTTGATTATTTCCTGTCATCTGCGCCTCTTAGATGTGTTTGTTTCCTTTTATCTAGAGCTTTCAGGTGTGCTGTTAAAGTTGCTAGTATGAGATCGCTCCAGTTTCTTTATAAAGGCACTTAATGCTATGAACTTTCCTCTTAACACTGTTTTTATTGTGTCCCATAAGTTTGAATATGTTGGACCTTCATTTTCATTGAATTCTAGAAAGTCTTTCATTTCTTTATTTCTTCTTTGACCCAGTGGTCATTCAGTAGAGAGTTGTTCAGTGTCCATGAATTTGTAGGCTTTCTGTTGTTACTGTTGTTCAAGTCCAGCTTTAATGCATGCTGATCTGATAAGATGCAAAGGGTTATTTCAGTCTTCTTGTATCCTCAGGAAGGCAGAGAGAGCCATGAGCATACAGTGAAGGTCAAGGGACCTGACTCTGCTGGCTCTGCCTCAGTCAGACTCAACTGACAAGGGATTGGTGGGGCAGTGTTCCAAGCTGGTTGTGCTTGGGGTCCTCACAGGCATCCACAGGGAAGCAGGGCACTCTTGGGGTCCCCCAAGGCTCACTCCTAGGGGTCAACAGGGTAAGCCGAGAGCCAGACAATGGAGGTCAGGGGACTACATGGAACTCCTTTTTTTGGTTTTTGAAGACAGGGTTTCTCTGTATAGCCTTGGCTGTCTTGGAACTCACTCTGTAGAGCAGGATGCCTCATATTTATAGAGATCCACCTGCCTCTGCCTCCCAAGTGCTGGGATTAAAGACATAAGCCACCATCACTTTGTTTTTATTTTAAATAAAGTATTTTTTTAAAAAATGATACCTCCTTTCTGCTTAATATCCTGAGATAATCTTTTCCTCTTCACCACAGGCTCTTACTTATCCTTTCAGAATTCCTAAATACAAACCAATACCCACTGTCCACTCTAAGATACAAAACTTTCCACATCTTTACACACCTATGAAATTAAAATGCATTGTGTAATAAGGAAGCCATGGTGTCACCTAAAGCCTTAACCTACTTATTCTACACGTATTTTTTTCTTTTTTACCTATTCTCAAAATTGGTAAATTCATGCCAGAATAAGCAAGCTCTCAAATATAAAAATTCTAATCATTGTGCTAATTAATGAGCAGTGTTCTGTCTTTAAATAAGTTGATGTCTTTGTCATCTCTGGAATCATAGGGTCAGTGAATCTGCAATGGTTCTAGTAGACAAATGACAGCCTACCTGCCTGTTTTCATCTTTTTCCATTAAACATTAGATTTGGGGAGCATTCCTAGTGAAGGACTTGCTGGTACCCCTGGTGTTTTTGCTATTGCCAACAGTGCTGCAGTGGGGCAGCTTGTGCTTGCTAGTGAAAGCCAGAGGCAGTGGATGGAGAATGTTTCCCACAGATGTACTACTAGGGTGTGCTGTGGTAGGGGGCAGTTCAGTAAGTGAAATTGCACTCCCCTGGTAGTTTCACATGTGCTAATAAATATAATAAATAAACCATTTCTTGCTCCTTTACCTACATTTCATAATAAGCTTCATTACTATATGCATAAATATGTGGGAAGACAGATGTTCTGAGTAACTAATAAGTAAGCTTTGAAATGAAATGTACTATGGCCAAGTTTACTGTAAAATTGTGGACCTGCATATGCTGGCTTTGTGTAGCAGATGAACTGCTTGGACCCTGGGTTCCTCATCTGGGAAATGAGATAAACGGTACCTGTAGGGATGCCAAGAGCTGGTTCAGAGCACTGGGTGGTTTTCCAGAGGACTTGAGTTTGATTTTCAGCACTCACAACCATCTGTAACTCCAATTTTGGGTAAGCCAATGGTCTCTTAGGGTGTCTGTAGGCATCAGGCATAATAT
Source organism: Arvicanthis niloticus (assembly GCF_011762505.2). NCBI lineage: Eukaryota > Metazoa > Chordata > Mammalia > Rodentia > Muridae > Arvicanthis > Arvicanthis niloticus. Next base: position 120,765,958 of record NC_047659.1, read on the forward strand.
GGTGCAGAGACATTCATGAAGGCAGAACATCCACACACATAAACATTTTAAAATGAAAAAAAGCATGCAACAACATCTAGTAATTGTGCATGTTTTTTTAAAAATCTACAACTTAAGAATAGGAACAGTTTTTTAATTTTTATCTTTATATATACTCTCCGGGGGAATGAAACTCAGGTCTTAAGGCTTGGGTGGCAAGAAGTTGACTGACTATCCCCTGCCTCACTTCATATGGTTTTGAGACTATTTCCTAACTACAGGTAACTGCAAAAACATTTTGCTAAGTGAGAGACTAGTTTTTAAAGCGTCATACCATACTGTATGATTTTATCAATATAAAATGACCTGAATGGGTAAATCCACAGAAATAGAAGTCCAGTAATGTTGCCAGGGTTTGATGGGAAGGTGGATTAGGAAGTAGAATCTAATGGCTGCTGGGGCTGCATAGAGGTGGTGTTTAGCCCTGTGCTGGGCTAAATGCTGGTTTTAAATGGCTCATTTCATGCCATATGAAGTTTATCTGTATAAAAAGAATATACACCCTTACTGCTTGAAATACATTTTGTCATAGAGCCTCAGACTGAGTGGGAGTGAGTGCCTGTCTACTTTTTTTAAAATTTATTTTCAGTCTATTTTCTTAACCTCTGCATGTTGAGATTATCTTATCTCTTCATGCTCCGGATATACTGGTTGGTAGAAGATAGGCCTTAAAGGTTTGTGGTATGTGCCGCAGTGATAAAAAGCTGAGTGATTTTTGGATTCTGTCCTAAACATTGAATATTATATTACAAAACTTCAGTCTTTTTAAATTCCTCGAAGAAGATTGATATTTCCTTTCAGGTAGGAAAGCAAAACCTGGTTAGCTTAGACCACAAGCCCTTCCCTCCTGTGGTCAGTGATTCCATTGGCAGTTGGGTTGATAGTTTTCTGTGCCATTTGAATCTGCCCCACACATGCATCACATTGTGGGAGGTATGGAAGTGGTCTGTCTAGTAAGACATGACTGAGTTTTCACAGTGCTAATTCTTGTCATATCTCCATGTATGTAGCTCAGCAGTCAGTCAGGGAGTTCACAGACTCTTCAGGAGGCTGCTTCACTCTCTCCTCCCTGTTATCAACCTCCCTGGCACCTTCTAGTTTCTGAGGCTCCCCTCCCAACCTGCCAGCAGAAGAAAGTCCCAATACCCACCTCAACACACATGGGTCACAGCCCAGCTGACTTACTGAGATATCATCCCTCCTTCAGGGTTTTGACTGCAGTCTCTTAGTGGGCAGCAGCCTCTGGTGCCACTCTCACCAGGGCCTGGCCATAGGAGAACAAGCAGAAAGAAGAAAGGAGGGAGGGAGGGAAGGAAGGAGGGAGAAAGGAAGAAAACATAAAATGTAAAAAGGAAAGAAAGAAGGAAAGAAGGAAGGAAGGAAGGAAGGAAAGAGAAGAGAAGAGAAGAGAAGAGAAGAGAAGAGAAGAGAAGAGAAGAGAAGAGAAGAGAAGAGAAGAGAAGAGAAGAGAAGAGAAGAGAAGAGAATTCCCCTTTCAGTTCTTGCACCAGAACTAGGATTCCCTGGCATTTCTGCCCAGGTTCCCATAACTGACAAGTACAAATGCATGTGGGAACTCACCTGTACTTTGCGTCTCAAGGAGAGGTGTGCTGTATTTTGTTGTGGTTAAATATATCAGGACAGGGAAAGTGAACAATGGCCCTTTCAATTCTAATCTTGTCCTCAGTTCGGCCTCTTATATATCCACTGTCACCCATCTGGCCTTTACAGCTGCCTCTTACCTTAGCCTGACTACAAAGGACATTGAGCATCTTTGTAAACAGTTGGAAGCTACTGCAGGTTTTTCCTGTGACCCTCCATTCCTCATCCTTTTTTGTTTTTCTATGGAAGAATATTTCAGAACCAAACTGATGCATGCTGAAATACAAAACTATAGAATCACAAATGTTTTTCTAATTCATTTTCTTTTGTCTTGTGACTTGCTTCTACTTTTTTCCTTTTCTATCCTTACAGTTTATTTTTGTGACTGAATGAACTAAGACTGCTTGCAGAGATAAAGGGCCAAGGCAGCTTTGAATGACTGAAGTCATTGGTGCCAGCCCTAGATCCTATCTCCAGACTTGAAAAAGCTCTAGCCCAGCCCTCAAGGTTTTCACAGACACCCTAGATCAAGCAAAACAAAAATTGCTGTAGCCCCTGGGGTCCCACATACTCAGTGCAAAGGTCATGAGCACTAAAGTATACAGTGACACCTCCTCTGATTCTTGCTATAGCTTCTTGGCCTGCTTTCTGGTTGTCAGGCAGAGCCCTCGTCTGCCACATTCTATCTCTGCTTCCCTTCCTTGGATGGTGGGGAGCTCATTCCTGTCATTCTGTCACTAGGTCTGCCTATCAGAAAGTCTTCTGAGCCCCAAAGTGACCTGCCTCCCTTCGCCCTCTGAGAATCTTTGCAGTGGTCTCCTAGAGACACTTCAACTGTGGGGTCTTTAAGGGTACAAGGCATAGTTAGTCAAGTATGTGGAGAGTAGGCTTCCTTAGCTGGGCTTAGATGTAGGTGGCCTTCCATTCCAGGATATCCAGTGTCCTATGGACAAGCCCAAGTGGCTTCTGTTTTGTCACTCCTCCTGGGATGCAAAGTATTATAGGATAGGTGAGTTTCCCCTATGTGCTTGATAGTTGTGGGAGTCTGGGTGAGCTGCTTCTTGGAGCCTTGTTTATTTGGTCTGCAGAATGCATTTGCTCATTCATCAATATGTGGGAGTTTCTACAAACATTGGACTTGTAAGAATAACTATACCATGATCTTTTGGTTTAAAAGCTGTCTGGGGGATGTAGCTTAGTGGTAGAGTGCTTGCTTTACATTTGTGAGGTCCTGGGATCAATCCCTACTATTGCAAAACTGAAACTGAGAAGTTGTTTATCCCTGGAGAGAAAACTAATTGGGCAGGGGCAGCAGCAGGAAAACCATCTATGCCAACCCAGTGTCCGCTGCAGCAGAAGCCTTGAAAGCCCAGGTCCCTACCCTCATGAAAGATCCTTCTAGGAGCAAGAGAGTCAGTTAAACCTACACACAGAAGGATGCACATGGACAGACAGACACACAACACAGAGGGAGAGAGACTAGCACACAGACATGAACACATAAGTGTACTGCACACTACTCAGAGGCTTCTGTGCTAACCCTCTAACAGTCCGTCTCCAGTCTGTCACAGAGGGGCTATGGGTCACAGGTTTTGAGATTCTTCTTTCTCTCTCACTGTAATAGAAATTTCAGGTTTTATAATAAAGAAAACACTATGCTTCTCACCCTCACTTGCAGATATAAATAGTCATGTGACAAAATTCTAGCCAGTAGGATATAGTATACCCTGATTCTTCACTTCTCTTTTTTTCTAGCTGGACTGCAGACACAGTGGAGCTTCATGTACACCAGAAAGAGCCACGTCCTGGGGACAGAACACACCGGCTACAACTCTGCCAGGCAGGGCAGCCACAGCATTAAGAGAGCCACTTTGTATGGCTCCATTGTAAGTTGACCTATCTAAAGCCTCACTAAAGGCAACTTTTATCTGAAGCTGTGAGAACAAACTGTAGCCCCATGGAAACATCACTACATAAAGACTCCCCTGGTAACAAAGACACAAAGGAGGGCAAAACAGTACAGGGACCTCATTCTATTGGGAGCACCTCTGAGCAAAGAGTTATAGGAAGAAAGTCCAGGACAAACCAGGGAAACTCTGATTTGTTCAACTCTCCCAAGTGGTTACAAGGACCCAGCATGGTCCTGTAGGCTTAGGCTTTTTAAACCTACTTTAATAAGGGTTTTCAAATGCTTCGACAACCCCCCTCCCCCACCTTCTAGCCTCCCACCATCCAAAGGTAGAGGAGAAAAGATGCTACGTAGGACAAAGGGAGGTGGACCTGTTTAGAAATAGTTTTTTTGGGCGATTCCAATCTCTGTCAGCATACCAGCCGTCTAGTTTAGTAGTGTCAGGATACCAAACACAAATCAGCAACAGTAGCAAGATCCAGCAGAAACAACCAGGCCTCTGCCTTATCAGTACAAGTCAGCAGGAATGGCCAGGACCAGCTGAGATGCAGGAGATGTTCTCTGCTGTACCTCTCTCAGCGAAGTGAAAGTCAACAAAGAGGAAGCCATGAGAACAACGAAGCATTGCTAAGTTAGCTATGCAAGCATTTCATCACTGTCCATTGAGTCCTATTTATATTCTCTCCAAACATCACCTCTTGCCTTAGCAAAACACCATGTGAATCTGTCTTAGCAAAACATCACATGACATATCCAGAAACTTCCACTTCATGGTGCTGATTCATGGTAGGTGTTCAGTGATTGGTTATCACAACTAAGAAATGATTGGTCACTTGCTTGTTTTTGCAAATATATGAATGGATCAATAATCAGTAGCTTGCAATAGCCATATCAACTGCCATCAGTGGGTACAGACTATATTCTGGGCTCTGATTTGATATCATCTTGATAATGGTCCTCAGAGCAAATCATCACTTACAGAGGAAGCAGGTCATACCTAGGGCCAAACAGTCTGATTGTGGCAGAGATGGAATTTGGATCTAGAGAATTCGGTAAACCTTTTTGCACAATCGTGTACAATCTGCCCACCCCTTCCTTCCCTGGTGAAACCCACCCCCTTCCTAAGATGCACTTCTGGGGCAGTTAACACAGACTGGAGTCAGCCAGCCTGCATCCTCAACCCACTGCTTTGCCTGTTATGAATAAACTGTGTCTTTCCCAGGTACAAGATGGAATGGGGGTGGACCAGCAGCATCTAAAATTCTGTAGACGCTATGAAGTCCTGAGGGGTTATTTTAAGTGCTGAGCACAGCACCTGGCCCCCAGCTGTGGCTCAGAGACAACAATCTAGGCCATGAGACAGAAACACCTGGGAACAGAGCCCAGGAGCTGTACCCACATCACAGGGCAGAAATGTGAGCTGGAGGCCAGCCCTGGAAGAACTAGAGCAGCAGTGGGGCGCAATGGCCACCAGCCAGGTCAGGCACAAGAGCTTCCGAAATTGGAGAGAGAGTTCAGCTCCTCCACCTCCTCCCATGAAACCTGTCAGGATCAGAATCCAAGCCAGATTCTCTCCTTCCCTCTGAGTTGTCTCCTAGAGTGACCCCACCCACCACTCTCATCAAATTACAAACTTTCACCCAAGGAGTCACTGTTGCCTGGCAGCCAGGCCAACTGCTCTGGTATCATAGTGTACCCAAGATCTAGGAGGTGTGGAGTGCAAAGACAGATGTGTAAGGACCCAGCTATGTAAGTGCATGAATGATGACACCCACAAGTGTTCACTTATGGCTAGGCAGTCACGTTGGTGAATCAGTGGACTAGGTCTGATGTGGGAAAAGAAGTTGAAGCATTATTCCATGGGGGGCGGGGGCTGCAGAGGTTCCCCAGCCCAGAAGTCCGGCTGACGTGTGTGGAGCAGTGTTCCCAGCCTCATAATTTCTACTTGGGTAACTTGGAGAGGAGGCTACATGGTCTGAGGTCCCAGGGAACCTGAAGGCAACTACTCACAAAGCTTTGAACTGACCCCTAACCGTGGGATCCAGTGTTTGCACAGGGATGAGTGGATGATAGCCCTAAATTAAGAACAGCAGAAAACTCATAAACTCTACTGCTTGAACCTTCAACTAGGCAAGCTCCCATATGGTTGGGGGACTTGGAGCACCCAGGAATGCATGTTCTTTAGGCTGCTAGAAGTGCAGTCCCTGGGAGAGACAAAGGGACACTCAGTCTTGGGCTGGCAGGGATGAGCATTGCTGATGGAGTACTTAGGATTTGTGGCTTCTGGCCCTCCCTGAGTCCTTGGCTGTGACCACACTAGGGCACAAGCTCTTAATCTGTGGGTCACGATCCTCTTGGGTCACTTATCAGATATACTGCATATCAAATATTTACATTATGATTTATAATAATAGCAAAGTTACAGTTATGAAGTAACAACAGAATAATTTTGTGGTGGGGTGTTCACCACACATGAGGAACTGGATTAAAGAGTTGTGGCATTAGAAAGGATGAGAATCTTTGCTCTAGAGTGTAGACAGCTGGGAGTGGATGAGCTACAGGAAGGGGTGGGCAGGCTGCAAAGCTGGGCCAACAAGTTCCAAGTGAGGTCTCTTGGCCTTGAACCCCCTTTCCTGGCTGCAGTTACTCACCACCGGCACCAACCTTTCAAAGCAGGTCCAAAAACTCTGTGGACAGGTTTGAATTCTAGCTCTAACATTGATGCACTGTGTAGCCCTGAGCAAGTGACCTTCCCTGTCTGAAGTTCAGCTTCATCATCTGCCAGATGGGATTGACGTTATGTGGGTTTTCTTGGGGAGATGTGATGAAATGTCTAGTAACCCCAGATAAGGAACTAGCAACAGACTAAGGAGACAATGCCACTCAAGTCTAGTGAACTAATGAGCTTGTTGAGGTTACAGGAGCATGGGTGACTCGAGACAGCCCACCAAGATTGGGTGAGACAACACATGAAAACTGCATTCCTGGAGCTTTTGCATGACTTAGAGGAAGCTGGGCTGGTGGGAGGGTCTCCTTTCAGGGGAGTTGGGCAACCCTAAGCCTCCCTCACCTCAGAGGTGTACAGGATGGTCCTTCTGCCTTTGGGAAAAACTAGAGTGGGGATGGGCCCGTCACCAGGCTTTAACACTGCCTGTGTCCATGCATGACTTGCTCAGAGCTATTCCCTCTCTGCTTCTCTGGGAATCCCATTAAAAATGCTCATAGAACAATCCCCACCAGCAGACAGAGCTAAATGCCTCTTGGAAATAAAGGATTACTCTTAGTCCTGTGGTACAAAAGAGGAAGCTTGAGGCTCAGAAACAGGAAGTAAGGTCTTCAGTCTCACAGCTGATCAGCAATAAGGAGGGGACTAGTTGCTATATCCAGACCCTTTATGTTAGCTGACACCAGAGGGGCCATAGTGTTCCCAGGTGAAAACTCAGCAGGCTGCATCAGTCCTGGGGCTTCTGCTTAAAAAGCAGGTTCAAGAGGCAAAGCTGGAGCACTGCCCAGAAAGCCCCTGTTCTACACACAGGTGCAAGAGCCTTTCCCCCCAATCTACCTGCCTTGTTTCATAGTCCTACAGACTGGGATTAAGGCACATACAGGGCCACTGATCTAGGATAGAGGGACAGGCCTCCAGGCCCCCAGGCCATTGTTCTTTTAATAATCGAAACCATGTGCTGGGGGTAGTGGCATAGGCCTCTAATCCAGGCACTCAGGAAGCATAGGTAGGCAGATCTCTGTGAGTTTGGAGCCAGTCTTGTCTACATAGTGAGTGCTAGGCTAACTAAGACTACACAGTGAGACTCTCCCAAAAATAAAAAAATCAAAATCATCATAAGAAAACAACTGGCATTCATTGTGTATGGTGTGCCAGCACTGCATTAGGAATGTTAATGAACAATCCCTTACTCCTTCCTCGGGTTTATTTCCAGACTTCCTTGCAACTGGCCAAGCCTCAAGCTCAGAAACACAGCAGAATCAGGATTTTTCTCCTATCCCTGCATCTTCCCTAAACACTGAGAATGTGGGGCTCATCCACATCTGCCTAGGGCTGGGGCTTGCAAAGAGACCCTTCCCTTTCTCTGGCCCCTGCCCTTACACCCATGATCTGCTCTTTGCCTCAGCTGAACAGCAATCTTGAGTCTGCTTCTTGTGGTTCCTCAGGTCATTATTGCCTTCCTTAACACACATGCCCTGCCTGGCCCAGCCAAGCTGAGCCGTCCTCCCTGCTGGCCTGCCTCACCCATTCCCACCCTCGGCCAGTATGGATAAACCAGCTACAATAACCTCCACCCAGATGGGCACTTCTGAGGAGAGCCTTTCATGCCACCAGGGCCTCTAGACTCATGAGGACAGTGTCACTGTCTAGGGAGATTGAGATTACCTGCCATCCTCCCATCCCATGGTGGACACTCAGCTCTAAGTGCTCACTGAGCCTCTGTGTGTAATTGTCCCTGGCATTGACACAACAGTGCCAACTGCCCACAGGACAGCCATCCCAGAAAAGGGGTCTGTTAACTGCTTTAAGTTACAGTGTTTTATACTGAACGTTGTGAAGAGGGGTCAACTGGGAAGGAATTGAGTGCAGAGGTACATATACAGCCTTGCTTTACTCCCTCTCCCTCTCCCCCTCCCCTTCCTCTCTCCTCCCCCTCCCCCCTCCCCCTCCCTCTCTTCCTCTCCCTCCCTTTCCTTCTTTCCTTTGGACAGTGTTCCACTGTATAACCCAGGCTGGCCATGAGCTGGAATAGGCCACCACTGACGCTGGACCAGCTGTATCTTGTTGCCACCTGTTCTTAGATGTTTTGTCATAGGAATCCTTTACACCTAAATATATATATACATATATATATATATAGATAGATAGATAGATAGATAGATAGATATATAGATAGATAGATAGATATAGATATATATTATATATATACACAGATATATATTATATATATACATTATATACATTTTATATATAAATTATATGTATATTATATATGTACATATGTCTTCTAGTTTAAGCCTCCCGAGAGCTGAGATTCCAGGAGATCACCACCATACCTGGTTTTCTTCATGCTCTTTAAAGGCTTCAAACCTGAAAGGCTTTTTTTAAATTATAATTTTGAATATGAGTGTTTGTTTTGTCTGCATGTATACCTGTGTACTGTGTGTATGCCTGGTAACTATGGAGACCAGGAGAGGGCATTGTATCTGCTACAACTAGAATTACAGATAGTTGCTGGCCACCATGTGTGGGTACCAGAAACCAAACCCAGGCCCCTCTGGAAGAGCAGCCAGTGTTCTTAACCACTGAGCCATCCTTCATACGTGCACCACTCTTGTGTCTAGAGTCATCATCCACTATTTCTTAGCATGAAGACTAGTGCTGTTCTACATAGCTGCAAATCCTCTGGGTGGTCTAGCTCAACAAAGCCCAAGAGGCTTTCCTCAAAATGGTTTCAACTGGCTGCAATGTCCTAGGCCATTCGGCTTATGGAAAATAGCACTCAAAAAAAATATGAAGCAAGACAAGTGATGTCCTGATGTTAATATGAAAGATAATCTGTCCTAGTACATCCCCTGAAATTTGTCTGAGGACGTGGGGACCTGTGGACCCAGATCTAAGAATGTTTATAAGGCAGAGACCTGTAAGCAAGCAGAGAGGAAAGGAGCTATAGGACCTGAGTCCAGTTCCCCACATAGATGTTTAAAAAAAAAAAAAAAGCTAGGCAAGGAAGGCAGAGACAGATGGGTCCCTGGGGTTCACTGGCCAGCCAGTCTAGCCTAATTATCAATCCCTAAGTCCCACTGAGAAAGTCTGTCTCCAAAAACAAGGTATACAGCCCTTAAGGAATGACACTCAAGGTTGACCTCTGATAGACACACAAACACACTCACTCAGAGAGGGGGATGGAGGGGAAGGAGAGACAGAGGCACTCTAGGAACAGTGCTACCAACACAGTCATCTTCCCCATTCACACTGAGGGAATGGTGCCCAGAGCAGAAATGAGTTTCCCAGTGGCACACACCCCTCAGACCCTGGCCATGGTGACTGTCTCCAGGATCTAGGCAGGCAGATCCAGGGCATAGAATTGTCTTATGACTACAGGCCTCCTACTCACCCAGTCATGGCCTCTCCCTTCCTAATAGACCCTTTTTACTCATCCATCAGGCCTGGAATGCCATATAGCCCATGTACAGCTGTGGCAAATGGACCCCCTGTTGGATGTGTGGCCTCATGTCCAGCAAAAATTTGGGCAATCTGAGACAGCCAGTTCCAAGAATAGCATCTCACCTTCAAGGGATTTGAGTCCCTTCTTGGATGTTGGGAAGGGAAAAGACTACAAAGCTGAATGGACCTCAGAGACCTGGGCTCAACACTCCCCCTTTCATTTCTATGCTCTGATGTTGGCCCATTTGTAAAATGGGCTCTGAGTGGAATTAAAGGAATCAACACACTTAACCCTAGCACCTTGCCTTGACACCCAGTAATAACTTTCCATATCTGTCAGCTCCCATTTGTCAGCCAGGCCTGGTGGCTCCAGAGTGGCCTTGGGAGTGCCCCACAGGTGAGGAGTCAGGCAGGGAGGGGAAACTTCAAGGACATGTTAACATGTGAGTCGGTTCAGGGAGTTCATGACAGCACCCTGTACCCCTGGGCCAGGGCTTCGTCCTTTAACCAGGAACATGAGAGTATGGACCAGCTAGCTGAGGCACACATGGCTCTTACCAGTTAGTTGACCAGTTATCAACCCAAAGATATGGAATAGCTACTCTTCTATGCAAGATAACAGATCTCCAAGTCCCCAACAGTGACTGGCCATTTAAGTACCTTCAGCTTCCCCACCAGATGGCAGGAGGTAGCATTGGAGTTAGGGAGAAGTCTCTAGAACATTATCACAATAATCTAACACAAAGCCCAGGACCCCAAGATTATAGGTAGGAGTGCCAGCACACAACCCAGGCTTCTCAGCCAGATCTGGGTTTGAGTCACCTCCACCTCCACCATGCTGGTTGTTGTTCTTAGACAAATTGTTCTCCTCTCTGAGCCTTGATGACCTTGTTTCTAATGGAAGGTACTGACTCTATCTACCTATGAGCTCTTCTGTGAGAATTTAACAAAACAGAGAGTTGCTTGTACTGGAGCATTACCCAAGGGGCAGGAGGTGGGTGGGCTCTGATGCTCAGACAAAGAGCTTGTCCAAGGCATCAGGAAGACTGAACACAAAGGAAAGGCAGTTTTTAAAATGTAGCTCCCTTCTGGGCTCATTGGGTAAACTGCTTGCTGCCTGAGAACCTGTGTATTAATGCCCAGCACCTATGTAAAATGTGGGGACAGTGGGTGTGTCTGTATCCCAACACTCTAGGCTGGGAGCTGGGAACAGAGACAGGCAGAGCCTGGGGGCTCAGTGGAGAGCCAGTCTAGCCAAAACATTGAACTCCAGCATTAGTGAGAGAGTGTGTCTTAAAAATAAATAAATTAATTAATTAAAAGTGTGCATAGTGTGATAGAGGAAGACACTGGGATTGACTTTTGACCTCTAATCACAAGGATGAGCTTGCACACACATGCGCGCGTGCGTGCACACACATACACACACACACACACTCACATACACACACACACACACACACACGTTTCTCTTGTAAGACTTAGGATACGAAAACAAAAGAGAGATAAATGGACTCTAGGGTATCCATCAGTCAGTCAACAAGGGTTGGTGACTTCCTGTCCTGTACCAGGCTCAAGAGTACATAATGAATCACCTGTGTATAATCTGCAGGGAGACAACTGTGGGAGCAGCAAGGTAATGAGAGCAAGGGAAAGGGTCTCATGTCATGCAGACATGACCTCTCCAAGATCTCAAGTGAAGACCTAGGAGAAGAGTCAGGTAGTTGGAGAATAGATGGAAAATATTCTGGGAAGAGCAGGTGCAAAGACCAGGAAGCTGGAGACAGTCGAAACACCTGGGAGCTGAGTGGGACATGCACGAAGAAGAGTCCTGCATCCACCTGTAATAGAGGCTCCTAGTCAAATAGAAATGTCTATCATCCAAGGTGCTTAAGCAACATATGAAACATGTCTGCAGGGGAATACAGTGTGGCCATTCATAAAAAGCAGGCGTTTGGCGTGTGAAAATGGAGGCTAGCCCCCGGATAAAGTAAGAGGATTCTAGGAGTCCAGTTCACCTGTGCCATGGACTGTTAAGATGCCTTAGGGCTAGTGACTCAGAATCCTCATGATAGAAGAGCAGGCTTCTTTTGTCTGCTGTATAGTATGCCAATCACAGATGACAAGCTCTGTAAAAGAAGAGATTTATTCATGAGGTGTGAGAACATGGGAGACCTGAGCTCCCACCTGTCTCCCCAAGACAGGGTGGGGTTTGAAGTTTGCTCAGATTTTCTTTGGTTTCCTTCACACTAACGCATTAAAGAAATGAGATGCAGGCTGTGGTCACTCCCCAAAGTCCTACAGCCTGGACGGGGAGGACATGAAGAGGAGGACCTGTGCTCTCGAGTATTAGGTATTCTTCCTTTTAGCAGAGTAGAGGGTAAAGAAACGTGGGCTTGGACACTATTTCACACAAAACAAATGTTTCTAAAGCCGAATCTGCTTTTCTCCATGCAGGTGGCACACTGCAGAGACAACCCTTCCACTGCTGTAACCCTTGAGTACATTTCCTCATGCTGTGGTGACCCTAACCGTAAGATCATATCATCGCTACCTTGTGACTGTAATTTTGCTACTGCTATGAATTGTAATGTAAATATCTGCTCTGCAGCTGCTGTGAAAGGGTCACGACCCACAGGTTGAGAACCACTTCACTTATGAGGGCTTATTTTACGCTGCCCATTTTCCTGTTTATGCTTTAAAAGTTGGAACACATTTATTTTTAGAAGGGTGCTAAAGCTGCCCTTCAACTCCTGAACTCAAGTGATCCTCCTGCCTCAGCTTCCTGAGTAGCTAGGACCTCAGGTAAATGCCATGTTATGAACTTGTAATGCATGTAAAAGATCACTCAGGCTGTAGGAAGAGCCCAGACAGGTAGTGCACTGTGAAGACCATCGGATTTGCCAGAATTTCCCAAGAGGAATGAGCATGTTCAAGTTTAGGTTTTTGGTTTGGGTTGTTGTTGTTGTTTGGTTTTCTGCAGTCACATGGTGTCTGTTTCTGTGACACTGGTAGCCATGAAGGAATAGAGACATGTCTTGGTTACATGAGCTCTGAATAAATGCATCATGGTAGCCTTAATACTATCATTTTTTTGTCATTGGTGACCTGAAGTAATCTGATAAGGGAACTGGCTGACCAGATATTAAACACAGGACAATTTTTAATCCCTATTTCCTAATTTTCTACCTTCTCAAACAATGAGTTAGGCCTCTAGCAACCAAGACACCCACGCAGCTTGTTTCATTGTTACTTTAAAGATCATCTCTAGTTTACTGACTTACACACACATACACAGAGAGAGAGAGAGAGAGACAGAGACAGAGACAGAGACAGAGACAGAGACACAGAGAGACAGAGACAGAGGTTATAATCCATCTGTCATGGGATTCTTACAGGAAGTGCAGTTTTGTGTGCTTTGGAAACACTTTAAACTGGGACTCTTTCCAGGTATCAGAGTCCATCATTTCTACCCAAGGCTTGAAGAAGCATATTCTTTTTTTAGAATGTTCCAGGCTTTGAATGACAATTACTTTGCTTGATCTATAAGATGCTTGAAAATTTTATGTTAATATTCAAGGCAATAGGCACTATTGTGCCATTTCCATGTGTGTCTTCTGCACAACAAAGGGAATTTTACTTAAGGGGCAACCTACAAAATGAGAAAAATATTAGTAAATTAATCCTTTACCAAGGAATTAATATCTAGAATATGTAAGGAACTCAAACAAGCCAGCAGAAAAAGCATAAAAACCAATCATACAATTTAAAAATGGCAAATGATCTGAGTAGATATTTCTCAAAAGAAGATATGCAGATGGCCAACAAATCTATGGAAATATGCTAATGTCAGTCACAAGGGAAACACATCAAAACTACAGTGATCAATTCAGTCAAAATGCATATTGGAAGCTGGGCAATGGTGGTGCATACTTTTAATTCCAACACTCAGGAGGCAGAGGTAGGCAGATCTCTAAGTTAAAGCCCAGCCTGGTCTTCAGGACAGTCAGAGCTACACAGAGAAACCCTGTTTCTAAAAACAAAAGGGGGGTATGTGCTCTGGTTTAGATCTAAGTACCACTAAGGCAAATATTCTGGAAGCCTAGCTGCCAGCATATAGCCTGCTGGGAGCTTAGGAAGCCTAGAAAGTGGGCCTAGAGGAAAAAAGAAAGTCCACTGGAAACCTGTCCTAGACTGGGTATTGGGACCCCAGTCTCTTCCTTTCTCCTTGCTTTCTGGCCACCATGAAGTAAACAGACCCTGTGCTCATGGGCTCCCACCATGTTACCCTGTTCTGCCACAGGTCTAAAGCGACAAGGCCAAGTGACCAGGAATTGACACCTCTGAAACAATGAACCAAAATACACATCTCTTCCTCTTACAGTAAGTTGAGTCGGGCAATGGATAGTTGATTAGTACAGCTATTACACAAAAAGAGATGAAAAGTAATATTGGTGAAGTTGCAAGAAAGAGGGACCCTCAAGTAGTGCTGGAGGATAGGTAAATTAATAAAGCTCATTGTGTAATGAGCATGGAGTTCATTAAAGAAAACCAAACTAGAATACCATGTGATCACGCCAGCAATCCCACCACCAGCATACATTCAAAGGGATCAACAAGTCAAAGGAATGTGTGCACTCCAGGTGCACAGTAACACTGGTCACAACAACAAAGAAAGCAATGTCTGTTAGCAGGTGGATAGATGAATAAAGAAAACATGGTGTGTGTGTGTGTGTGTGTGTGTGTGTGTGTGTCCTCAGTAGGAGAAAGGGCAATAGGTGAAATATTGAGCTAACTACCAAGTCCCCACCCTCCCTATTTTTTTCATTCCTTCTTCCCCAGACAAGGCCTCACTCTGTAGCCATGGTGGCTTTGAATTTGAGGCAATCCTCCAGCCTCTGGTTACCAAATTCTGAGATCACACCTATAAGCCTCTGCATCTGGCTTTCTGTTTTCTTTTAAGCAGAGATACAATGACTTTCTTCAAAGCCCCAAGAGAAGACATCTGCTTTCCTCAGCTGGAGTTCTTCACATGGCAACCTCTAGCAGCAAAGGAGCCCACACACAGGAGGAGGAAGAAGAAGAGGAAGAAGAGGAAGAGGAGGAAGAGGAGGAAGAGGAGGAAGAGGAGGAAGAAGAAGAGGAGGAAAAGGAAGAAGAGGAGGAGAAGAAAGAGGAGGAGGAGGAGGAAAAGGAGAAGAAGGAGGAGGATGAGGAAGAAGAGGAGAAGGAGGAGGATGAGGAGGAAGAGGAGGAGGATGAAGAGGAAGAGGAGGAAGAAGAGGGGGAGGAAGAGGAGGAGGAAGAGGAGGAGGAAGAGGAGGAAGAAGAGGGGGAGGAAGAGGAGGAAGAAGAGGAAGAGGAGGAAGAAGAGGGGGAGGAAGAGGAGGAGGAGAAGAAGAAAAAGAGAAGTGTGTGGGCAGTTTGGAAACCCAGCAGTGCTCAACAGTCTGGTTGAGGGTGGGGAAGGGATTGGAGAGATGGCTCAGCCGGTAAGAGCAAGTACTGCTTTTGCAGAGGTCCTAAATTTGATTTCCAGCACCCACACTGAGTAGCTCACAACTGCCTATAACTCCAGCTTCAGGATATCTGATACCTCTGGCCTCCACAGGCACCTGCACTCTCCTGTAAATACACCCACACATACACAACTTAAAAACTAATCTTTGAAAAAAGAAGTTTGCTTCTGAAGTGAGCAAGAGGCAAGTGCTGGGGCAGGGGGCAGTATCTCAGAGCCCTGACTAGCAAATCAAATACTCCTGCTTTCTGCCTCAAACTCCCTCCCACAAGACTTTGGATGGAATGCCAACAGTGAGGTTTCTTTGTAAATAATGAGTCAGAACCAAGCAATAAACAGTAGTAGCCAGCTGTCACTGTGTGTTACCACTTCTGACTCAGGAACAAAGCTTAAAGTTGAAGATTGTTGACACAATCTTAAAGTTTCCTTCAGAAGTTAAGTTGAGGAGGCTCTCAAACACATCTACCAAAACAGAGGCCACTATGTGACCACCCAACTCTGGTCCCCTCTCCTTACTGGGCACACCTCCCAGCCTCCCTTGTAGTTAAATATGGCTGAGTGGCTAATGGAAGAGCTATCATTCCAGGCCTGGCCAGGAAAAACTCTCAAGTTCCCTTTCTTTTTGTCCTCAACAAAAATCACAACAGAATGTTCATGGCAGCCACCTGCTGAAGACCATAAGCTCCAAGGCAGCCTAGAAGCTTGAAGTGTAGTGTCCCCTGCCATGAAGGAGTGCCTTGGCTCCGAGTGTTCTAAGACAGAGAAATAAACCTGTATTAAAGTATTCACACAATGGGTAAACTTACCAGTGTGCTCAGCCCACTGAACTGTTAGTCTAGCCATTTAGTTATGGAATGTAGGGGAACTCTCCCCTAATTAATTGATTGTCTAATAAAGATGACAAGAAGCCAACCGTTAAGCGAAAAGGAGGAGGTGGGCCTTCTGGGTCCAAGAAAGGAGGAGAGGACTTGGGAAGAAGAAATGGCCCTTTTTTATTGTGAGGAGGGGAGCGAGAGGAAGCAAGATGTAGATTACGAACTTTTAGACCTGGTGGTAAGCTTCTGCTACCGGAAGATTTCCAACATAGAATAGTTGATGAGTTTAGGAGGATAGATTCTGTGTCCAGCAGTTGTGTCATCTGTTGATTTTAAACTAAGATTGTCTGGTGTTTTCCATTCGTGGTGACTTAGGTGGGCTGGAGGGAAAGAACATAGCTGGGGCAGAATTCTGCAGGCTTTGGAACCAGAAGATTGGGCAAGGACCTAGCTCCAAGGGCGAGGTAACCACAGGGGAGCACAGGCTGGCAAGATAGTGCACCTGCAGCTGGCCACAGGGACTGAGAAAGCGATCTCAGAGCTCTGGAGAGGCATTGTTTGTGGGAGAGGCATTGGCCAGGAGAAACACTCAGTCTCAGTCTCAGGCTATGCACTGGGCAAGGAACAGAGACCACCGATGCCAGTGCATAGCCGGATTCAGCATGGATTGTTTTTTAAAACTACACGTTACAATGGAGTCATAAATATGGATGATGTCCTTTCTTCCACCTTCCTGCCAAACTTTCTAGGCATGACAGACCTTAATTCCCAACCACTGGGAGGGAATAGCCCTGGAAAACAGGGAAGGAGCCCTAAGAATGGGAAGTCTGAGCTTTCTCCTCCGTTTTCCACTAAGAAGCTGGAGTGAAAATGACCCTAGACCACTGGAGGGCCCACTGACAATGGAGAGAGCCTACCTACCCCAGGCTTGGGAACTTCCAGGGAGTCCATCATATGCTGAGATGACATTCCACCCCATGTCCACTAGATGCTAGGGACCAGGAACTCCCAGTGAGCAGATGTCTTATCCTTACCACCTACATGGCTGGCAGCAGAGTGTGAAACTCAGAGCAGTCAGTCCTGGGTCTTCTGTAGAAAGCCTCCTCCAGGAAGTGAAAATGATCTGTGACCTGTGCACATGGAACCTTCAAGGATCCAACCCTTTCACAGACCTGGACTCTCAGAGAGACAACATCCTATTTTCATGAAGAGACTCTGAGGTTTATGTCTCTCACAGACTCCCCTCTATTCACTGAGAAGATGGATAAAGGACAAATGGCTTCTTCTGTTGGAATCAGGAGCAAACAAAACGTGTTGTTTTCAATGTAACACTCCTGAGAAATTGTCAAGAATAACATGGTCTTGGGCTGGGGATGTAGCTGTTAGTAGACTGCTTGCCTCAAATGCATGAGGCTCTGGATTCTATCCCCAGCACCACGTGAGACCAAACAGTCTTGTAATTCCAGGACTTGGGAGATAGAGGCAGGAATATTATAACTTCAAGGTCATTCTTGGCTACATAGTGGGTAGCCTTGTCTGCAGGAGACTGGCCAAAGAGCAAAACAAGAGTAACAGGCCCTTCTAGAATTGATTCCTTTCACAATAAATTTGGAATCTGGGCTCTGGATTAGGATTTTGTGATTTGTATATGCAAAACCTCTAAAACCCCAAATGCTGCATTTATTTGTAATTTTTTTTCTTGGGAGTGGGTTTGCACATTTAGCTAAGCATTCTACCACTCATATACATCTCCAGCCCTCGTTGCATCTTTCACTGTCTAAGCTGCCTCTCTACTTGCTGGAGCTTGAAGACCACTCTGACCTTCCAGGGCAGTTGAGTTTCTTATCATGTTTCTTGGTCACAGTGCTTTGTAACTGCCTTGGAACCATGAGTCCCTGTTTGTGACCACAGTGATCACAATTTCTAGTACAGTCCCTGAGCTCATGGTATTAAGGCTTTTTCTTCAGCCCTAAAAGCTCTTGAGAATTATAATTCAGAGCTACACAGAACCAAAATTTTCTGATTTATAAAGAGCAGGTCAGAACATTTTCTGTTAGCATAAGCCCAGGAAATTCCAGCATATGACTCTCAAAGCTATGGATATAGCATGTGAGAATCAAGAGCATGAGGAAATGTGATGGTTGGGTTTTTTTCTCTATTCAACACAGCTAGCATTACTTGGGAAGAAGAAACTACATTTGAGAAAACGTGGGAGGGTTCAGCCCAATATAGGCAATGCCATCCCCAGGTAGGTGGTACTGGGTTATATAACAAAGCAAGCTGAGCAAGCCATGGAGAGAAAGCCAGTAAACAGTGTTCCTCCATGGCCTCTGCTTTCATGTTTTTGCCTTGAATCCCTGCTGTGACTTTTCCTTCAGTAGTAGCCAACTGTCACTGTATGTTACCGCTTCTGACTTGTGGACTATAAGGTGAAATAAACTCTTTCTTCTCCAAGTTGCTTTGGTCATGGTATTTCTCACAGCAATAGAAAGCAAACTAGGACAGGAAGGTAAGTCTTTTCTGTTTCTCCAAACACAGCTAGATCACACAGGGCTTAGCAAGACCCCTGAGTTCTGCCTGGGGACAACAGAAAGGAGAAAACATGGCAGACATTTTTTGAAGTTATCTGAGAATGTCAGTTATAGAAGTTTGATGCCTTCCCTTTGGGAGCTGAAGCTGGAAATTACCTTTCCTGGAATTCATAGAACTTACTAGCATGCAACGTTTTCCTTTAGGTTCTGTCCTCTCCTCTGACTCAATCTCAGATCACTAACATTTCAGGCGTCCTCATTTCAGGAGTCAGAAATTCCTCTATGCTAGTGGGTTTCCCAAATGTGATTTCCAGGCCAACAAGACTGCCATGGTTTGCCGGGCGGTGGTGGCGCACGCCTTTAATCCCAGCACTTGGGAGGCAGAGGCAGGCAGATTTCTGAGTTCGAGGCCAGCCTGGTCTACAGAGTGAGTTCCAGGACAGTCAGGGCTACACAGAGAAACCCTGTCTCGAAAAACCAAAAAAAAAAAAAAAAAAAAAAAAAGACTGCTATGGTTTGAATTTGAGTGTGAAATGTTCCTATTTTATATTCTAATTCCACAGCTGGTGGCAATACTGTGGGAAGATATGGAGCCTGAAGATTCCATAGCTTACAGCTAATAGTTCACCAGAAGTGGGCCTTTAAAGATTCTACACAGCCCCTGGTTCCTGCTTCATTCCTGACCCACTGTAAGGCCTCTGCTACATGCTCCTTTTTTGCCACAGAGATAGAAATTCTCTGGTGCTACAAGCCCAAATAAATCTTTCCTTTTTTTTGTTTTGTTTTTGTTTTGAGACAGGGTTTTTCTGTGTAGCCCTGGCTGTCCTGGAACTTGCTCTGTAGACCAGGCTGACCTGGAACATAGAGATTGGTCTGCTTCTGCCTCTGGAGTCCTGGGATTAAAGGTGTATACCACTACCTAGCTCTGACCACAATATTTAGATACCCCAAACCAACTAATTTGAGTATTACTTTTGAATTTTTAGAAATACAGATTCTCTGGTCACACCACACACTAGAGTGAGATTCTGGGGGTGAAGCCCAACAGTTTGGGTTCTAACAGGTGATTCTGATGCATGTTGCAGCAGAAGGGTTCCCTGTAGTCATTATATACACCTTCAAGTAGCTGAGAAACCAGCAAGGGTGGCCTTCAAGGTCAAGACCTATGAGTTGGGATATTATATAAGCCAAGAATCTATTACCTGTAAATAGCAGAAAGTTCAATTTAAACTAGTAAAAGGAGAATTTTTTCAGAATGAAATGAAGGGTCATCTAGATTCAGACATTGCTAAATATAGTTGGAACTCTCTTTTATATTTATTGTGAGTGTATATGTACATGGAAATTTGTGTGCATGTGTATGTGTGGGAGCTGTGTTAATCTCAAAGATGGGAGGAGAAAGACTACTATTAATTAAAGCTGGCATTTTTTTATAATGTTTACAAGGGCTGCCTCTCAATAAGGCAGGGTTTGAGATTGGATGTGAGGAAGACAAGGCTTTCATAGCTCAAGGGTAGGGAATTTCCAAATGGGGGATTTGATGGGCAAAATAGATGGAGTTATAGGAGCAGCATAAACAAGTCAGTCCTAAGGATCTCTTGAAACAAAGACATTGCTGCAAGGTAGGAACAGCAAGGTAGTCATAGTTATAACAAGGCAGTCATATAATCTTTTGAAACACGGGTAGGATTGCAAGATGGTTCAAACAACTCTTTGAAACAAAAACATGACTGCTATTCCTGGAACAGGCAGTACTGAACTATTTGTAGTTAAGGTTACAGGTGAGGCATAGCCCAGTCCTTGAGAAGCAGAGGTTTAATCATAAACAGGAATGAACCTCCTTTGTCTTTATGGTAAGATAGCTTTTAAGCCTAAGATGGAGGCAGGCTGGATCTTCATTCCTTGATTGTCTTCTGTGTCCCTGTGAAATCTTTGGTAGGGTCTTAGCATTCTTTATCTGGGTAAAAACAAAATTTGGAATGTATCAAATGAAATCATAAATTATAATGTTTGGTTAGCATAGGTAGAACAAATATTTTAAGGCCATATAATTTTGGTATGCCAGTAAGTTCTCTAAGTAGCTATTTTGTCTCCTTTGCCAGGGAGTTAGTTCCCTTAGACCTAATATTCCAACCCTTTGTTGAGAACAAGATAAGACGTGTTCTCCTCTATACCTATTTCCTGCAAAAATTAGGATGCCATCAGAGCCCAGGAAGGCTGGAATAGTACCCAAAGGCAGAAGGGGATGAGGGTAGTCCAGTATTCATCAGAAGCATCTGGTTTGCTGACCCAGCTGAAGAGACAGGAAGTATCACATTGACTAGATTGGTTTACATCAGCTTTCAGCAAGTCCAGGACTTGCTGGTTTTGTTTGTTTGTGGGGTTGTCGTGGTGTAGATCACCTTTGGAGTAGTTTGTAGTCTCTAGATTGGGATCTGACAGAACCAGAAACCAGATGTCAAAGAAAAAAAATAATAAAAGCTTCTATGTCTTACCAGAGGAAGACTCCATAAAATAAGTAAATACATTTTTAAGGAGGTTGCTAGTTGGTTTGTTTGGTATCTTTATTTATTTATTTATTTATTTATTTATATATTTATTTTTGATGCTGCGGTTTGCTCAGGCCATCCAACAAACTAAAGGTGTGTGCCTCTCCAATGTTTTTGCCCCCCTAAAGGTACAGTTCCTCAGTCTCTGTGGGGCCAGAGGTAAGGATCCAGCTTCTGAATTTCTGAATTTGGCTTTTAAGCCTAAGACAGAGGCAGACTGGATCAGCTAGACATATGGTCTTTGGGAACGTAGTCCCTGTCTACGTCTTTTGATACAGGGTTTCTCACTGGCTTAGAGTTCACTGAATAGGCTAGACTGACCTATCCTATTCTCAGCACTGGGGTTACAGGTCTGCACCAGCAACCCTGGCAGTTTTATTTTATGTGAATGACTGTTCTGCCTGTGTATGCATCTGTACACTGAGTGTATGATTTCCTGGAACTGGAGGTAACAGACAGTTGTGAGCTGCCTTGTGGGTGTGGAAATTGAACTCAGGAAGAGCAACCAGTGCTTTTAACACCTGTGCTATCTTTCTTGCCCATTAAATTTTTATTTTTTAAAGTACTGAAGGTATTCAAGCAAAACTCACAGAGCCTCATTGGAAGCTTGTGTGAGGAGGGTCAAATACTTGAGTGGATGGATACATATGTATGTATGCATACACACACACACACACACAAATAAACACACACGTATGACTTTTTGTTATTGTTTTTGAGACAGGATTCCTCTTTCCTGGTTGCCCTGAAACTCGCTCTGTAGATCAGGCCTGCCTCTGCCTCCCGAGTGCTGCGATTAAAGTCGTGCGCCACCACTGCCCTCTACATTTCCATATATATTAATATATACGTATTCGTGGAAAAGTGGTCTTTCATACAGGCTAGTGTTAATACCGACTCTTCCAATAAGAAGCTCGGAACCTAGCGCCACTTACAGACGTTTCCTTGGTTCCACAGGTGCAAAGCCTACTCACAACGATCGTCTTTACACGCCAATTAGTTAGATGTGCACAAGAGTAAAGCATCTCTAAGTGAGCTCGTCAGTAGCTGGCCGGATCCGTTATTATTGCGACGTCTCCGAGGCGGAGTAAGCGCAGAGGAAAGCCAGGAGTAGCCAACAGGACGCGCCTTCCGCCGCAGCTGCATCCGGGGGTCTGTGGCCTCCGGACTTCCGGTCCCTCCGCCCTGCTGCCCCGCTTCAGGGATCTGAGCGCAACGCGCAAGTAGGGCGGGGCGTGCTGTACGGTGCGGTGCGCGTGCGCAGGAGACACGAGAGGGACGAAGCCAAACCTCTGAACCGCCGCCAGGTCTGCTCCGGCTCCACGCCGCCCGTCGCGCCGCCACCCGGGTCCTTCTCCTCCTCCTCCTCCTCCGCCGCCGCCGCCGCCATGGGAGTGCAGGTGGAGACCATCTCTCCCGGAGACGGTGAGTAGACACCAGCCGCCGGTTCCTCGACCGCCGCTCGCAGCCACTCACCTGCAGTCTGTCTCTCCTCAGGGCGCACCTTCCCGAAGCGCGGCCAGACCTGCGTGGTGCACTACACGGGTGAGTCGGACGGGCCGGGTGGGGCTGGGCGGGAGGGGCGGTGGCTGGGAGTCGGGGCGTGGTGGCCGCGTGGCCGGCGGCCGAGGCCTGGGCGGTGGCCATGCCCCGAGGGACAGGCTGGGCCCGCCGCGCCGAGAGGGACTTGGGGTTGGCGCAGTCTCGTACACCCTGAACGGTGCGCGGCCCCGGATGCCGCAGGGAGCCTACTGTCTAACCGTAGAAACTGAGGCTGGGGCGAACTCATCGCCTGGCGGAGGTCATGCGCTCCGGGCCAGGGACGACCCTTTAGGAAGATTTGAACTGTTTCCGAACCCCGATGGCATGATGCCTTCCCCATGCTTTGGGATTCTCCCTTCAGTAGTTAAGGGAGAATAGTCCTAGTCTGCCCAGCCACCCTTTCCCAGGGGAACCCTTGAATTCACCTTCTTGGGGCGGGTGGGAAACGACCCACTTGCTAAGTCATTATTGTGGCTTCACGTGCCCTTTCGGAAATAGATAATGCAATGTCTATTTCTCTTTGACCCACTTGCAAATCTCAGCCTCCATGGCAGTGATTACCAGACCAAAGGCTGTGTACCATGTCATTCCCCTCTCCCCTTTCTGAGAGTAGAGACTTTCTCACCCCCATTTTTAAAGATAAAGGAAACTGGGGGGTCGTGAATGCAGTACACAGTAACTAAATCAATGGAAAATTTAAAGACGCACACACCCAGCCAGAATACAAGTATCAAGACCATCAAGACCGCTGGCCCTGGGACCGTCTTTTACTCCATGCCCTTACAAGGTCTTCCTGGGTTGGGGAGGGGGGAGGGGTAGCTTACTGTGACTTCATAGCTAGGCTGAGTGGTGTAGCCACAGCTGATAGGAATCGGCTTCCCTCCCCCTCCTTCCCTTTCCCACCCTTTCCTTTGTCCCCCTCCCCATCCTTCCTCTGTTTCTTCTGCTCCCCACTCTCCTCCACTGTCACCACCCCCACCTTTTTTTCTGGCTGATCTGGCCAAGCTGTTCTGACTCAAGTTGCCTTCTCTCCCTAATCATGGGAGGATCCCGCTCTTGAGGGAAATGACTTACTGGGAAGGGAAGACAAGGCAACTCACATCCTCCTCTCTCTGCCTCCCCCCCTTCTATGATTTCTTGAGTAGAGAAGCGGGCAGGAGATGGTAGAAATTAAGAACTAGGAGGATCTTTAAAAAGCTGCCAGTGGAAGGAATATTGAAATACATCTTCTCATAGACCAAATCAAAGTAGCTGTCGTGGTAAGACCACAGTCAGCACCTTAGTCTGGGAGGGTTAGAGGAACAATCATCGGTTTAGTCATCTTTGATAGCAAGTTGAAAAAGAGTGCCTTGCTTTTTTTTTTTTTTTTAAATACCTGTGTAAGGCAGTTTTAATAGAGTTCCTCATGTTGTGCCCCCCCCACCCGTAAAATTATTTTTGTTGCTGTTTCATAACTAATGTTGCTTCTGTTATGAATCATAGTGTAAATATGTTTTCAGTGGTCTTAGGCAATCCCCGTGAAAGGGTCGTTGGGCCCCAGGTGGAGTTTCAACCCACAGATTGAGAATGTGGGCAAGTGGACAGTTCTGTGACTTCCCACAGCCCTCTTTACTTTGGTTTGTGGCAACCACAATACAGTGTCTGGTTACATCTGTCTACGTCCAAGACTGCACCTCATCCTTGCCTAGCTTGTGCTTCACTGCTGCTGAAAGCCAGGTACCAGGGTGTAGGCAGAAACAATTTGCTATGCTTCTTGGTGAACTGTCTGGATAGAGTGTCTGGAGCCTTTTCCAGAAAGAAAGAGAGAGAAAGAGAGAAAGAGAGAAAAGAAACCAAAAAACAAATGACTATGTGACCCAGAACTCCTAATGCCTCTTCAAGTCTGTTCTCCATGAGGGCGGCACCCACCCACACGTTCCCAGAACGACAGCAGGACCCTGGCACACATTAGAACAAAAGCTTTCTTTTTTATTTCATTTTGATAAACTCCACAAAGACGCCTTAGTGAGAAGCCAGCTGTGCCTCACGATCACAGAATAGGCTGTTCTGAGGGCGGGTGGCTTTGTTCCTGAGAGTCTCTGCCACCAGCCTCCCAGGAAGAACCTGTTTGAGACCTGTGGGGGCGTGAGAGGGGGAGATGTGCTGTGGGATCACCTCCAAAGCAGGAAGGCTTTTACATCGCTAGGATTGCAATGAGAAGAGAACATTGTCTTAGATTAGAGAAAGAGGGTCTTCAAACATGGGAAGCCAGTGCAGTCCCAAGAGAGGAGGAGAGAGCCCCTCTCTCTTATCTCTGGTTTTCTCTGCTTGCCTCCATCATTTCACTGTTGAAGATCTATGCTTCTGGCTGGTAGGTAGTGGAAGCCTTCATGCCCATGCTGTTTTTCTGTTTCCTTTTGAATGTCTGGCTCAGGTTATTTGCCTGAGTGACTGAGAGGAAGGCTATAAATGACTGAGGCTTGAGTTGGGTTAATAACCCTTGGTCACGTGAGTTTTAGCCAAGTGTCCATTTCTGCTGTTTAGACTGGGTCCAGAGAAACAGCAAAGGAAGTAAGGTGACCAGCCCCTCAGCCCCGAACCCTGCATGCCAGGGATGAACCCCAGGACCTTACAGGTACTAGTCAAATGTTTCAACTCTGAGAGCTCCATCTCCAAGCCTCAAGGATGTTTGAGATGCCAATAATGACTGACTTTGTGCTACTGTTAAGCCTTTCTCTGGTGTTTTCTGTGACTTATGCCAGAACCCAGCATGAGTGCAGGCTTGAAGAAGACTCTGAGTGCCAGTGAGAATATCTAGGGATTTCTAGAGGTATGACAAGCCTTGACTGAGACCTGAAGGAGGAGGTGGGACAGTAAGCCATACAGTAAATCCTTGAAGGCTGAGTGGATTTACATAGCCCCTCCCTCTCTGCTTCATGGTCACTGTGGAGCTTATCCTAGTGCATATTCCCTTTCATGAGACCGCAGCAGGCCACGTGCTTGCCATTGTGAGAGCAGTCTCAAGTAGACTGAAGGAATTTTTTTTTTTTTTTGTCTTAAAATATAGCTAGACATCTTGTCCTTGGGATCAATAGCCTCTTGGTGTCTGATGGAGAAGCCAAGAGTCCCTTGGCATCATCTCCAGTCTGCCTGAGGCTGTCAAAGTTCCCAGGCAAGGTCTGGCCCATTACTTTTAATTTTTCTTTAGTTTTCTTCTCTCTTCTTTACTTTATTTTAGTCACCCCTCTGCCAGTTGTTTCTTAGTTGGTGACCTGATGTCTGGAAGGAAGCTCATATTTAAGAAATGCCTCAGGTGATATTTTTCTAGTGTGTAATGTCTGTCACAAAACAGGCTGGAGTTGTATGGGTAGTTGTGACAGTGTTTTGTTGTTGTTGTTTGGGTTTTTCCCTCCTTTGTGCAGCAACAAACGAGGCACAAGTGGCTAGTAAATTAACTAGAGAAAGACCTGATCTAGTAGGGTTTAGCTCAAGAGGGGGACCAATATGACAGTGTGACATGTCAGATAGTGAGAGGCTCAATGGAAAGACGAAAGCAGAGAGGGACGGCGAAGGAAGAGTTTGTTTTTAATGGAGACAGTTGGAAAAGTCCTGATGAGTGACACCCCCTCCAGCATCAATGCACAGCAAGTTTGGTAGTGGGCTTCATGGCCATCTGGAGGAAGAGTTCTTAAGCAAGGCCCAGTAACTGGAGTGGATTGTGTGAAGGAGTGGTGGCCAGTGGGGTTAAGGGAACTTGATATGTTGCCATGAAAACACTCTTCCTCTGAGTCTGAGGAACATGTCTTGAGCTGACCTGGATTTTAACCTTCTCCCTCTGGTGGATATATAGTACCTAGCTGTATCCCAAGTGTGAAGGCGTTCCAGCCTAGGCCATCAGCGTAATGCATGCTGTTAGGCATGCTCCTCAAAGGATGAGGGTTCAGGAGGCATGGGGTAGCTATGGCACTTTTTGAACTGTACTTAAATCCTTGTGCTCCGTGTGCCGGGTACTGGAACTCTTGTCTGTTATGCTATCTAGAGTAGGAACAAGGTTGAGCTGTGGTCTTGGCACCGAAACTCTTCAGAGTGGTCTTCAGACTTGGATGTTTAAGATTGAATCATTTGGAAGCCGGGTGTGGTGCCTCATTCCTTTAATTCCAGCACCAGGAGGCAGAACAGCTGGATCATTTATGAACTTGAGGGCAGCCTGGTCTACCTAACAAGTTCCAGGTTTCACAAGGTGAAACCCTTTTGGAAACACAGAAAGATTGAAGTGGATGGCCCCAGCCAGGACAACCTCCTGTTACTCAGGTGAGGAAACAGGTATGCAGAAGAGATGGAGTGGAGTGAGTGCCCATATATGTAGCCTTATCTCAGGGGAAGCTTCTGTGTGAGAGTAGTGCAGCTGGCCTGTGCTGCCTTGGCTGTGTGAACAGGTGAGGGTTTGGTTCTGTTGCCAGATTTCCTTAGTTTGGTAAAATGTTGGCACCATGAACTGGATCCCGCTGTGGAAGGGTTGCCTTCTGATGGCATTGTGAGTTCCCAAATCAATCACACAAGTGCTGTTGTCTTCCTTCCACAGGTAAAGACAGGAGAAACTCTTGTCTTACCCCCAAAGAATGCCTCTCGTGTGGGTGCCACTATTCCTGGAGAGCTTTTTAAAGAAAAAAAGTGAAAACAGCAATAGTGTGTGCCTAAGTGCTACTGCCGTGCCACAGGTGGCCATTTTGTTATGTGCACTGTTATCATTCAATCTGAACACATCTGTAGTTTAGTAACCTAGAACCATAGAGGGTCATTATTTGTTTGTTTTCCAAGACAGTCTCACGGTGTAACTCTGGCTGTCCTGGAACTCACCATGTAGACCAGGCTGGCCTCACAGAGGTCTGTCTGCCTCTGCCTCCCAAGAGCTAGTGTTAAAGTCATGTTCCTCTAAGCCCAGCTTAGCTGGGCCATATTAACTTGAAATATGGTGTCTTACTTGCCATGAGGGTATTTTCCTGTTTGTTAGATCCAAGACAATATAAAGTGATCCAGTCCTATCCCAAACCAAACTCAGTGAAATCACTACAGTTGTTTGCAAAGCAGGTTTAACAGCTTTGCTTCTTTTGAGGGTCACTCACTGTGGTGGGATGCTCTGTGTGCCTTTAAATGTGCACTTTCTGTCCCAAGAGCTCCAACCATCCAAGTTGTTTTCTTGAACTCAAGAGTTTCTCCCTGGGGAATGGGGGTTGGGGGTAGTGGTGGGGGTGGAGGGAAGTGTGTCTGCCCCCTTGGGTAAGTACTAATAATAGACTACCTCCACTGCCACATTCCTGGGACTGTGGCAGGGGTTTCTGTTTTTGTTTTTTTGTTTGTTTGTTTTGCTTTGTTTTTTTTTTGTTTTTTTTTTTTTTTTTTTTTTTTTTTTTTTTCCCCAGTCTAAAAGAAAGTACTTAAGCTCTTTTTGGACTTTGTTGCTTTCTCCTTGTACCTGTTACGCTATAGTTCACCCTTCCCTCTATTATCCAGTGATATCATTAGGACATGGGAGAGAGCCATACATTGAAATCCCGTGGCAACTGGCACCTGTAAGCTAGAACTGCCTGGAAGCAGTGGCACTTTGTTTTGAGTGTCTGTGCCTCAGGCACTCAGACAGGCAAGAAGACTTATCCAAGTATACAGATGCCTAGAGTTAGAAGGTGTCTTTGATTTCTCTATTTGAACTCATGTCTGTGTGCAGGGTACCTAGCATTCTTGGCACCAAGAATTTAAGAATGAAGAGCACGATTCCTACCCTTGTAGATTTTTAGCTGTGGTGGAAAAGGTGCTGTTGTCTTTAATGTGATTATGAAAAAAATGTGTCGTTCATGAGTGCTAAGGAGAGAGACAAGAACCAGGCAAGATTTTAGATGGTAATGGCCTCAGCAAGAAAATGAGAGTAGTATAGCTGAAGGAGATAGGGATCCATGTCCAGGGCCAACTGAGTAAGAGTGCGGGCAGCACAGCAGCAAGTAGGCGTGCACTTGAGTGAATGCAGACTACAGCGGAGTAGAGATGTGGAGGAAGCAGGCAGCAAGATCAGAGAGATGGCAGCTCTTGGGAGCCTCTTTAAGGATTTAGTCTTCTGAAAGAGGTGGTGAGCCTGAGCCATGGGGGGGCTCTCAAAAGCAAGGGTCGGTTTGTATTGTTTCAAAGGCCCTGTCTGGCTGTTCTTGTCAGGTTTGTGCTGGAGGGAGAATGGGAGCAGAAGCAGAGAAGCCAGGGAAGGGAATGAACCCCTCAGGAGGAGTATATCCTAGAGTAATGCAGATTATCTCTGGCTAGCCACTGTTTATTTTGTGATTACCATGGGAACTGAATGACACACCCACAAGGGAAGAGTTTACCTGTGTTCTTCCTCTGTTGCACAGCTCCTCCCATTGTGGGTCCTGACTTTGTTGGTCATAGAATCTAAAGGGGTACGGCCAAAGATAAGAAGTGTTTCCTCATGGTTGGGCATGTGCTTGCACTTAGTGGGCCAGGCAAGTGATGGGATGGAGTTGGTTCCTTCTTTGGATAGGCACTTGCCCTCTGGCCATACCATTCACCAAGGGTATCCTCACAAGTGCAGGAAGGTTACACTGGGCTGCAGTCACAGGAGCCTAGAAGTGGACTAACACAGCTCAGATACTTGCTGAAGAGCTGTTGCTCTTTTCCAAACACCAATTTTGTTTTCTTATAATAAAGTCTATTGTGAGAAGTCTAAATGCCAAGCCTTTCCAATTCATTACTGGCAGCAGCATTCTTTCTGTCTTTCCTGTACTGATTCATTGTCAGGTAAACTGATTTTCTAGTCATCCCATTCTTAACTGATCTGCATGCTGTTCAGTTATATCATCAGTGTAACCACCATGAGTAGCTTTGGGCATAGGGCTGACGGCTCCCCATCCCCTCGGTAAACTTAGCATGGGGATGTTGTCTTTCTAACAAAGAAGTTATGCAGAAGGGGGTTTGGGAAGCTTCTGTGTCTAATAAAGAGGGAAGAGAACAGGGCTGTCCCGAGGCCTCTGCACTGCTCTCACCTGGGAAGGTCTGAGGGGTTTCAGTTGCCAGGCTGCAGGCTGATGTGCCTTTGGGGGCTCTCCTTCCATGCAGCAGCTGCGCTGGTTGCACTTAGGAAACTAATCTGGATTTTGGCCTTAGCAAGTCCTTCTCCCTCTCCCATTGGCAATTGACAGGAAGTTAGCTTTGGTTTTGTCGTGTTTAGTTACTTGATCATTTTATTTGATTTAAATAAGAGGGGTTTAAAGTCTCTTTATAACATCCTGTATTTTAGCCAGTAAAATGTTGCCTGTGGAAACCTCATGAAAAGACTGGTGAGTGCTGTGAGTGCACTTTGACTACAGTTACTGAAGCTCGAGTAGAGGGCATTGAGACTCCGCCTTCTGAAAAGCAAAGTGGCAGAAATGATCTGAAATGATAATTGGTGATTCTCATGATTTGAGTCTTGGTCTTGGCCCTCACTGTTTCTGTGGTCTGAGCTAAGCACTGGGAGCGCAGTCTAGGGCACTCCAGTGTTGTGCTTACCAGGTGCTGCCTGTGGTTTTTCCCTTTGCCAGTTACTTGTAAATAAGAGCACACTCCAGAACTGGGTGTGACTGATGGAGTGCTTGCCTGGCGTGCTACGGTGGAAATAGGTTTGAATCTCCCCCTAAACTCCTCTAAAATCCTTCTTCCCTGCAAGGATTTGAGCCTGATTTCCCCCAGTGAGAAGCTGCATGGGGTAGAAGTGGGCTGTGTGAGAAGGGAGCCTCCTCTTGTCGTCTTGTGCTTTACATTGGACACCCCCATTTCTCACCAATTGGATACTTAAAGGTTCTGGAAAGTAAAGCCAGCCCCTCTAGGAGTACCCTTCAGCTGCTGCTTACCATATGGGGAAGAAGGTCTAAATATGGAAGCTCCTGCTTATTCTGTCCTGTTGGTCCATAAGCCAGGCAAGGGGAGCCAAGGGTTGAGCCAGATGCCACTGGGACATAGGACAGAGTCCAGGTCTGTGATCTTGAGCTTCAGTCAGCCCTGTGTACCATGATTTAAGGCTGGAAACCGAGAATCTACAGCTCTTCAGACAGCTCTCAGTCATGAGGTGGAGTTTGTCTAATCAGAAATGAAAGTAGCCACTGCTGTCAGCAAATGTAAGTGTGGCCTTGAGAGCAGAAAGCTTGCTATGTGTGAACAGTAGCCTCAGTTGCCCTCTCCCGGCGAGTCTGCTTTTCCTCTAGGATATTCTGTGCGTTACTTGGCAGGTGTTGAAAGGGATGGAGCACTGCTGAGACTCGACCTGTTCCCTTTTCTTTGTCCTTCTTCCATTCCCTGTGTGGAGCAGGAACTGAGCAGATGTAGGGGGTTAGTATCGCTACCTGCTACTTTTTTTTCTTCTGTCTTTGCAGGGCAGGTCT
Source organism: Arvicanthis niloticus (assembly GCF_011762505.2). NCBI lineage: Eukaryota > Metazoa > Chordata > Mammalia > Rodentia > Muridae > Arvicanthis > Arvicanthis niloticus. The sequence goes on from NC_047659.1 coordinate 120,797,031, forward strand.
TACTTTGTTGGTCTGGCTGACCTCAGAATGATTTCTCCCAGCCTTCAATATAGACAGGCACCTCCATAATCTTTTCCTTGTTACAGTTTTGTTAATGTTCAGTTGTCATACAGTAAATGTCACATGTTTAAAGTGTTTAGTTTTAGCTGCATGCAGTGGCTCATACTTAGAATCTTAGCAACCTGGAGTCAGAAGCAGAAGGATTATGGGTATGTATTAAATAGTGAGACACTGTCTGAAAGACCACAACAGTGTACAATTTCTTACACCCTGCTAAATAAATTCCCTGTGAAGCTCCCATCTGCACCCTTCTCTAGCTGCTACTCTGTTTTCTTAGAGCTTAGCTTGCTGCTGGTGGTGGTGGTGGTTGTTGTTGGTTTGTTTCTTGTTTTTTGGTTTTGGGTTTTTTTTTTCTCATGGTTTTTGTTTTTGGGGTTTTGTTTGTTTTTGGTTTTTTTTTTTTTTTTTGGTTTTTTGGGGTTTTTTTGTTTTTTTGTTTTGTTTTGTTTTGTTTTTGAGTCCAGGAACTTGCTGTGTAGACCAGGCTTACCTGGAACTCAAAGAGATCCTCCTTCCTCTGCACCCTGGAGTGCTGAGATAAAAGATGAACACCTGTATGCCTGGCTAGTTTTTATTTAGACATTTACTCATAAATGTTAACTATGTAGTATTTATTTAGTCTTCTGGTTTCTTTTACTCAGTGTAAGTATTTCAAGATTTTTTTCTGACTTCTCCATATAAATATTGTTCCTTTTTGTTGCTGAGTAGTTTCTGTGTATGGGTTATGTGTCCATTCACCATTTGGTAGATGGTTGGGTTGGTTCTTAGGATTGACTGTTAAACATTGGTCTAAACATTGTGTATGAGTCTTTGTATAGATGTAGACTAAGATGAGACTGTAAAGTAGGATGGGTTGGCCAAATGGGGCACTCGTGCTCACACCCGAGTCCTTTCAGAATAATTGGCTCTGTTTTGCATTCCACCAACAGTGTAATATTCTCCCTGTACTTAATGTAGCCAGTCTTTTAGTTATTTACTTTAATCGGTAATATCCTTCCCGATGGTTTTAGTTTGCATTTTGTAATGATTAGAACTGTTGAACATCCTCTCATATGCTCACTTGCCATCTGTGTACATGTGTTTCAGTGAAGTATAGGTTCAAAGCTTTGTCTTGTTTAACTGGCTCTTACTCAGTTTTGATAATCTGTTTGTTGTATAGCTCAGGCTGGCCTTTGAACTTGACAATCATCCTTTCTTATTCTTGCCTTTATTGGTTTTGTTGTTGTATGTTTGTTTTTTGTTTTTGTTTTGTTTTGTTTTTTTGAGACGGGATTTCTCTGTGTGGCTGTCCTGGAACTCAACTTTGTAGACCAGGCTGGCCTCAAACTCACAGAGATCCATCCACCTGTCTCTTGTCTCCCGGGTGCTGGGAATAAAGTTGCGTACCATCACTAACCAGCCTTGTTCTTTATACACTCTGAGTAGTATAAAGTTGTCTTGTCTTGGTTGTCTTGTCTTTTCTAAAAATAAAGTTTTGTTTTATTTGTTTGTGTGTTTGAGACAGGGTTTCTCTATGTAACCCTGTCTGGCCTAGAACTCACTCTGTAGATTTGGATGGCTTGGAACTCACAGAGATCTACTTGTCTTTGTCTCAAAAGTGCTGGGATTAAAGGCACGTGCTACCATTGCCTGGCTAAAATAATTTTAAGTGGATTTCAATGTCCAGGTTTTTTTTCTTTTTGATGGCTTATACTTTTTGATCCTATACCTAAGAAATTTTTGCCTAGTCTAAGATTGCAAGGATTTCTTTGCCCATGTATTCTTCTAAAGAATTAGTCAGGTTTAGCATTTTACATTTAGGCCCATGGTCCATTTTGAAGTAACATTTAAGGGCTGAGAGATGATGGCTCAGGACTTGCAGATGCCCCATATAAAAGGTGGGCATGATAACATGTAACCTCAGTGCTCCCTCAGTGAGGTCAAGACAGAGTCCTTGAAAGCTTGCTGGTCAGCTAACATGGAGTATGAAATAGTAAACAAGAGACTGTCTCAAACAAGGTGGGAGGTGAAATCTAAGGTTGTCCTCTGACTTCCGTTTATGTATTATACAGTACACACACACACACGAACACACATATAACTTGAAGTAATATTTGATATAGTGTGAATATGAATTCCGATTTTCTAACTGTTATGTATGTAGCAGGGGCTGAATAAGTGGTGGTCTGTTAAGTTGACTCTTGCTGCCTCGAGGACCATCTCTGTTCTCACCTCAGGAAACTCTCAGTGATGTGAGCTGGAGCCATTGGAGGATGGCCTTGCTTATTTCCCAGCTTTCAGAGATTACTGTGTCTAATATCGTAAATCCATTGTTTCATTGAGGTTGTTTCTTGGTTATTGTGGGTAGTTTGGTTGGTTGGCTATTCAGAGACAGTTTTGTCCATTTTCCTCCATCTAGGTGGATGACAGAAACCCTATCTTGCTGTTTTACATCTGCTTTTCTTTTGTTCTGCCATCAAAGCTGAGTAGCATAATTCTCAGAAAGCTGCATGCACACTCATGCCTGCCTTTCAACATTTCTGTTTTTCTCTGCATCTCTCCCTTCTAGAACCTTCCTACCCTTTAGCACATTGTGACACCCACTCAACTACCCTTACTTCTAGGGATATTTATTTACTTTAAGAGCACTGGCTGCTCTTCTAGAGGTCCTGAGTTTAATTCCCAGCAACCATATGGCAGCTCACAGTCATCTGTAATGGGAATGATGCCTTCTTCTGATATACATACGTACATGTAGTCAAAGCACCCTTATACACTAAGTACATAATTAAATACAACTTAAAAAAAAAAAAAAAAGAATTCAGTTACCGGGTGAAGGGGAGCCCCAAAGAATATTTCCTACTCTCACTTCTTCCTGGGAAGATAAAATAGATTGACAAGAAATGACTATGGTCTGAAGCTCTGGAGCAAGATTCAAGTCCTCTCTTTTTAGACAACATGTGAAACAGTGTAAGAGAATAAGGCAGTGATCCTGTTTCCTGAGCTAATAGAGCCTTTACCCCTCCATGTCCTGCATGAATTTAAGATAAGGAGGTTAGACATCCCTTACTGAAGAACTAACTGCAGGTAGAAGCTCCCTCTGAGCTTCCTGCCTGCTGCCAGTCAGCTGAGGTAACCCAGGCAAAGCAGCACCAGTGCATGTCACATGTAGGAGGCAGTTTTCCCCTGCTTTTGGGAATCAAGAACTGTGCAGAGTGTATTGTACATTTTCATTGTAATTAAAATGTGGTCCTGCTTAGGTCAGAGCCAGGTTCAGATTTAACAAGAAATAATTCTTTTGGAGACTACTTTATTTCTTAAACTGTCGGTTACAACCCATTAATATATTGTGAAATTTATTTAGTGCAGTCTTAATTAGGTTCTTTTGAAAAATGAGAAGTAGTTCTCATAAGGACTGTTCTTACCTGTTTTGATTATTTGTTCATATACAGTATAGGTAGGTGTGTGTCAGGGAAGTATTTTTGGCCTTGTTCCATTCACTTACTCCTTGTAGAAGCACTACACTGGGGCCAAGTAGATCAACCAAAGCTTTGTCTCACACAGGTTATACTCAGCCGTAAGTATCCACAAACACTACTGAGGTGGCAAAGCATACTTCCCAATTCTCCTTTGGAGTTTTTTCCTAAAGAGGACACAGGTGAAAGGCTAAGACACATTTGTGAAGGAATATTTTGCTGAAGCAGACACAAGTGAAAGGATGTTCTGCTAAAGCAAGCATGTGAAAGAACGCATGATGAAGGATTTTTTTTTGCTAACGACACATATATATTATCTACCTTACATTGTATAGTTGAGCTCCATTTGTCAGGACTCCAAAGGGGGGGGGGCAGGGGAGGGAGGGAGAGAGTCATGCACCAAAAACTTCTGGTGGGGTGTTGGGGCTTTTTGCTGACCAGAGCTGATTGGCACAGTGATGGCAGCTGAGGCAGACATGTGCTGAGGCTAGACCCACAGAGAACATGATGTTTGGAGGCTGTATAAGAAGGAATCTATAGACAGTGACAGAGGCTGAGCTTGGCTTACTTACAGACCTAGCTATAACACTTGTGGTCTCACATCTTCACTGATGTTCACTTCACTGAGAGACGCATAACCAAAGACTTTTTCTGACGTTCTTATTGGCCCTGATCCCTCCTACTGTCTTGTGCTGAGGCTGAGGCCTGGCTGTCTCTACCTGATAGTGCCACTACTACTGATTCATATTCACTATCCCGACTCTACCAGACTAGACTACTGATATATCCATAAAGTGTTTATAAGTAGATTGAGCTGTCCTAATTGACCTGTGAACTAAACTGTCAATTTCCAGACAGCACAGATGAGAGTTACTCCAAAGAATCATTTCTAAACAGGTCCACTTCTCCTGTATTCTTTTTTCCCCCACTACCTCTGGTGGGTGGTGGACTAAAAGGGAGGTTAAAACGTTTAAGAACCATCATTAAAAATAGACCTTAAAAAAAATGGAAGTTACACTGGCCTGTATGTTTGGTCTAAACCATCTATAATGGCCTAGAGAAAGGCTTAGGTTGAGTAGTCTGTCTTTTGGGCTGGGCTATAGCTCTCCTAGAAAGCTGATGGTGCGTTGGGAGTGGAAGTGGGCCTCTGGGTCTGCATTATTTCATAGCCTCGGTTCAGATGCCCCTCTCGTCATGCTTTTCTCAGAATATTTTATTTTATTTAATTCATTCATTCATTTTGGAGACAGGGTCTCCTGGTTGTCCTTGAACTCTACATAGACTAAGGTTGGTCTGTCTCTGCCTCTTAAGTGCTAGATTAATGGCATGTGCCACCATCCCCAGCTCAGGATTTAAAAAAAAAAAAAAAAAAAATGTGTATGCGTGTTTTGAATATATGCGTTTGTACCATGTGTATGTCTTGGTGTCTGTCCATGGAGTCCAGAAGAGAGCTTTAGATCTCTAGAAATGGAGTTACAAACTGTTATAAGCATGATATGGGTGCTGGGCACAGAAGGCAGGTCCTCTGGAAGAACAGCCACTGAATGTTCTTCATCACTGAGCCATCACTCCAGCTTCTTTTATCTGGATTTTTTTTTCCAGCAGGTTCTTGCAGACACTTAAGCTTAAAGGCCAGGGACTGCTCTTTTATCCTGGGTCCTCACTCAAGGTCTGCTCAGAAGAGCCCAGACCAGGAAGAGTATTTCTAGTTGTCAGTTATCCTTCATGGTTCACAGGGCCCCCTGTTCATTGGCTCTGACCGTAGATAAGCTGCAAAGCCTTACAATAGGTTTCCTTATTTCTGTTAAAGCAGTACCATAAGCAGAATGGAAAGGCTTGCACATGTCCAGGGAGAGGATTCTGAGAATCTTGGCATCTTTCTTTCCCTAACTTTGGGATCAGTTAGGTGGCTCCTTTGGCTAGAGTTGTGCTGGCAGTGAGCATGTGTATAGCAGGTATTGTGGCCTAGAGACTAGTTACTGATAGACCCTTCATGTCTGTTGCTTGTCAGTTCTTCTGTCAGGAAGTGATTGTTTTCTCATAAAAGCAAGTTAAATGTATACGCCAGCTCAGCAGTTCTAGGGTTCCACACCCTGTTTCTTCAGATTCAGAACAGGGTAGCTCCTGTTTTTCTCTTGTCCTTCACCTCCAGTCTTCAGGCTGTTTGAGGAACATTTTGCCCAGGATATTAGTCTTAACTCATGCTTAGGACAGCAGCTTCCACCATTTTCTATTTAGTTAAAGTCTAGAAGTCTAGGGACTGTGATAACATTCTCAGTTCATCTCTGTTTCCACAGCCTACTGACCAGGGCTGACATTGTTTTCCCCCAGGGTTTTTCCACATTTATAAACACATACATGTGCATAGGATTCTTTGTCAATGGATCTTCAAGCCCTATTGTGTTGCATATCAGTCCTGGGCCCACCCCAGCTCCCTCCAGCCTGGGGTTGCTTTTGAGAGCTTTCAGGAGCTCAGGGTCAATTACATCAGTTGGCTGACACTGGTTTCCGGAGAAATCCATGCAGGAGTGTTTTTGAAAAGGGACCTGCAGATGTCTGCCACAGATGTATGTCTAAGTCCTCGTTTCTCACGGTGCTCAGCATCTCCATGGCTGGAGTTCCCCTTTCATTGTGGTTTGCTTGACCCTTGGGAAATCAGTCCAGTAAAAGGAACATGGTATGAGGGGTTTTGTGTCATTTTGCCTCTTGAGCAAATTGCTTCACTTGTTGCCAGAGATTCATCTGTGAAGTGGGATGTGCTGTGAAAACATGAGCTCCAGCAGTGGGCTGAACATTAGAGTGTTCAGTCCCTCTAGCCATCATGAGCTCCAGCAGTCGGCTGAACGCTAGTGTGTTACAGTTTCTCTAGACATCATGGGCTCCAGCAGTGGGCTGAATGCTAGCGTGTTCCAGTCCCTCTAGACATCCGGGTTATTTACTACTTTCTCCGGAAGACTGGCAACTCAAAAGCTAGCCCATGCTCAGGTTCCTGTTTGTTTGTTTTTGTTGTTGCTGTTTTTTTAAAGATTATTTTATGTATATGAGTATACTATCTCTGTCTTCAACACACCAGAAGAGGGCATTGGATGTTATTACAGATGGTTGTGAGCCACCATGTGGTTGCTGGGAATTGAACTCAGGACCTCTGGAGGAGCAGTCAGTGCTCTTACCCTCTGAGCCATCTCTCCAGACAACACCAGAGTACTTGGTAAAGCTGTTCTCTTGTTGTCTCTTTCCCCATGTTGCTGAGAGGATTTCCCTCTCTAGTTGAGGACTCAGTCGCTACCATGGAGAGCAGCAGTGTATAGTCACAGCCAGCCATGGAGCAGGGTGGAGAACATGCTGTGTGCTTGTTACATATGTGTGCTGTGGCAGAATTGGGGATGACTGCCTCTTGCACGGGAGGACCTTACCAAAGGAAAGCACATTACTAATTGAGAAGACCATGGTGCTAGGAAGGTTACGGCAGGGAGCTTATACTCTCCAGAGCAAGGTAGGAGCTGTACCTCAGAGTGGGATAGCAACAGACTGCGTGGCATCAGGTCATCTGCAGAGCTGCCCAGTACGGCCATAGGGATCCTCCCTATGAGCTGACTGAGTTCCCAGGATGAGGTGCCTGTTGGGGTACTGGGGTACCGCTGCTTTCTCAGTGCTCACACCACGTCTCTTGTTGCTCACATCACAGCTGCGTTTTCTTACAGGGATGCTGGAAGACGGGAAGAAGTTTGACTCCTCTCGGGACAGAAACAAGCCCTTTAAGTTCACACTAGGCAAGCAGGAGGTGATTCGAGGCTGGGAAGAAGGGGTAGCCCAGGTATGGTCTCCTTTTGTGTCATAGTATCTATCTAATGCCCCACAAGTAACACTGGGAGGGCTCATTCTTTATTTCCAAAGATATATTATTTTGATCTGTGTGTTTACCTGCCTATATTGGGTGAGTGTCTCATGCCTTCAGAGATCAGAAGAGCACATTGGATTCTCTGGAACTAGAATTACAAATGGTTGTGAACTGCCATGTGGGTGTTGGGAACTGAACTTGGGTCCTCTACAAGAGCAGCCAGTGGAGAGAGAGCCACCTCTGCAGCCCCACAGGATCTCTTATATTGTTTAGCACACAAATAAACTTTCCTTGCCTTTTCCTGCACAAAACTGCCTGGGGTTTACTTTGTTTCCTCAACTTTGACATTCCATGACTGGACATGACAAGATCAATATAGCTGAATGTTCTCCAAGGGGTATGGGTGCTATAATTTAGTTAACCAGAACCCTAATGAAGGCCATTTGAGTTCCCAGGATGAGGTGCCTGTTGGGGTACTGGGGTACCGCTGCTTTCTCAGTGCTCACACCACAATCTTTTTCCAGTATTTTGTTTGGTAGCAGAAAAATACTGTGTACCTGTCTCATAGTCTTCACTTTACATGTGTGCAGGTATTACTGAAGGGCAAGTTCTAGAACATAGGCTCAGTTACTGCCTTTGTAGGGTTATACTCTGAAGTGTCAGCGGGTTGTAAAGGTGCCAGCAATCTTTAAGTCATTTATATATGACAGCAGTAGCCGGTGAGGGGTCAGGATTGGGCTGAAAGACAGACTGGGTAGGTGAGGCATATACCTCTTCTCCTTTTGGTTTTTTGGTTTTTGTTTTTTTGGTTTTTGTTTTGGTTTTTTAAACAGGGTTTTTCTGTGTAGTCTTGGTTGTCCTAGAAAGGATCTCACTCTGTAGACCAGGCTGGCCTGGAACTCACTCTGTAGATCAGGCTGGCCTGGAACTCACTCTGTAGACCAGGCTGGCCTGGAACTCACTCTGTAGATCAGGCTGGCCTGGAACTCACTCTGTAGATCAGGCTGGCCTGGAACTCACTCTGTAGACCAGGCTGGCCTGGAACTCACTCTGTAGACCAGGCTGGAACTCAGGAGACAAGACATACACCCGCCTCCGCCTCTGTCCCACATGCTGGGACTAACGGCAAGTGCCACTACTACCTGGCTTCTTCATTTCTCCATGTTGATTTGGCTCTGTGTTTCCAGGTACAGGATCCTATCACAGGTGCAGTTTTGAAAGGTTCTCTTTTTATTAAACAATGTTTTAGCCATGTTTCCATGTTGTATCTTAAAAGCCCACTGGGATCTTTTTTTCTGATAGCTAACCCATAGTATAGATATGTGTATGAAGTCATTATTCTTTGTGATGGACATATATAGGTTGTTAGAATATTCTAGAAAGTAGAATTGTTGAGCTATTTTATTAGATAAAGCCAAGGACTTGAGTCAGCTATGGTAGTTCATATTTATAATCTCAATACTTTGGAGGCTGAAGCAGTGATATCTCCCAAGAGTTGAGGTCTGCTTTGGCTGCATAGTAAATTCCATGTTAGTGAGAGCCACACTGCTATTCTTCTAAAGATAGTTTCCATTAATTAGTATAATGTATAAATACTGTATATGAAACATATGGTATCCTGTTCCCCAGAAAAATCAGTGCCTTTTTTTTTTTTTTAGGCTTGAAATTTATTGGTTCATGTAATCCTTTAGTTCCCAGTGAGAAGGGCATGCCCTGGGTCACCACACTCAGGCCTTTGGTGTTCACATTGTATTAGTCTGTGATGCCTCTGTAGCAAGTGTCTAAAGTGTCTCACCATAAGATTGTAAGTGTAAGCTGGGTGTGGTGCTTTTTAACACCTGTAAAACTAGCCGGGCGGTGGTGGCGCACGCCTTTAATCCCAGCACTTGGGAGGCAGAGGCAGGAGGATTTCTGAGTTCGAGGCCAGTCTGGTCTACAGAGTGAGTTCCAGGACAGCCAGGGCTACACAGAGAAACCCTGTCTTGAAAAACCAAAAAAAAAAAAAAAAAAAAACACCTGTAAAACTAACTTGACTTGAGGCAAGAATATTATAAAGAGTTTGAGGCCAGCCTGTGATACACTAAGATACAGAGTGAGATCCTGTACCTACCTAAATCTAAACACAGAAAACACAGAATAGTGGACTGTCCTCAGAATTTTTATTTAAGCTTTTTATTAAAGTGCTGTCTGCCCTCTTGTGTTTAGAGTTGTCACATCAATGGATTATACTAACCACAAATGAAAAGGTTGCATTTGATAAACACTTCCTCTCCCCCTTGTCCTAATTGTACATAATACAGTATGAGAACTGTTTTGTGTGACATCAGTAAGTACTGACCCTTTAAAAAGTCAAGAGGGGTTTTTAATTGCTATTGGTTCCCATCTAAAGTGACTGCCCCCCCACCCTGAGATTTTCACAGTGTGGGTGCTGCCTACTGGATGGGTAGCTGCAGTCACTAGTCTTGGTCAACACTGTCCTAGCGGGGGACACCTAGTAACCAGCTCAGCTTGTGCAGAGATTGGAAGTATGTCCAGCTGATTTTAATCCTTCGGTTTTTTGCTTCCTTGTTTGTTTGTTTTTTCACAGATGAGTGTGGGTCAGAGAGCCAAACTGATAATCTCTTCAGACTATGCCTATGGAGCCACTGGGCACCCAGGCATCATCCCACCACATGCCACTCTTGTTTTTGATGTGGAGCTTCTAAAACTGGAATGACAGAAGTGGCCTCCTCCCTTAGCTCTGCACGTGGGTAAGAGTACTTAACGCTGAAGGGCTCTGAGTGCCTTTGTTTTTCCCTTGTTAGGGTCAGGGTTTGCTAAAGACAAGGACAGAAAACACTGTGGCCATTCTCTCTGTCCCTCCCTCCCTTTCCTTCCCTCCCTCCTCCTCCTTTACTTCCCCCTACCTCTCCCTCTCTCCTTCCCTCCCTGACCTCCCCTCCCACCCCCCCATGTTAATGTTAGTGTAGGAGTTGACCATTCCGAGAACAGGATGGCATGTGTATTGAAGGAGCTCTTGAGGACGGCAGCTGTTAAAGCTTTTTATATGTAACCTATTGAGTATAAGCCTTTGGAGCCACAGGCCGAGTCCCTAGTGCTAGCGTTCTAGACTCTCAGAAGTAACAACTGTGGATTTGTTCTGCCCTGTGCTTCTAAAAGCTAGTAGGAAAAGCAACATGTCATCTTGAGCTGCCTTAGGAAGAAGCCCTAAGATGAGACAGTTCTAGGAAGGAACTGTAGGAGCCAGAGGGTGAAGGAAACCGGGCCTGTTCACATCCATATGGTGGAAAGTAGAACTGAAGCCTGTTTCCTCCTCTCATTCTTAGAACATTAGGCTCAGCATCCTAGTGGTATGGATGGTCTTATTCTTGTGGCTACTAAAATCTCTTGACACATGAATGCCACCCTTACAACTGACCCAGACTTTGCTGATTGTTTGTTCTACCCCTGAAATCCAGAGGCCCCAACCAGGGCTGGGTGAGGATGCTTTTGTTAGAAACCTGAAGCCATTTGGATCCTGGTGATCACTGTGTTATCAGCAGTGTGGGGGTGGGAGGGGCAGCCTTCTCCTGTCCTTAGTATGCTAAACTTAATGTTAGGTTAACAAGAGAAAAGCCATATGAACTACATGTGGCAAGTTGAGCACAAGAAAGTTGCTTGCCTGGAAACCCAGGCAATCCATCTTCTTTCTCCAGCTGTAAGAATTGGCCTGATCCCAAAAGACCTCTCAGCTACTCAGGACAGGACTTGGCATGACAGATAATAATAGTGACTATCCACACAGAGAACAGAGTTGCTGGAACTTACAGATTTTCTGTCCCCAACAGATCTGCCATGGAGGAATCTGGTACCTCCAGATGGGTGCACATGAATCCATGGGGAGCTTTTCCTGATGTCCCACCACTCTTTGTATAGACATCTACCCAACTGAATGTGTTCCGTCACTCAGCTTTGCTTCGGACACCTCCATGTCCTCTTCCCCCTTCTGTATGTGTGATGACCTAAACTATATGCCATAAACCTCAAGTTACTTTGTTTTGGGGTGAAGACTCAATTTCTGTCTTTCAGATCTAAGTTTCCAATGAAGTATATTGTCAAGTGTTAACAGCACAAGTGATGGATTAACTTTAGAGTAGGAATTGGTGTTGGGGGGGATTTGCAAGAATTTTTATTTTATTTTATTTTAATTTTTGGATGAAAATTTTATCTATTATATATTAAGACATTCTGCTGCTGTGCTGCAAAGCCATAGCAGATTCGAGATGCTGTTGAGGGCAGGATTTTTCTCCAGTGAGGGAGGTCCTGTTAAACTGAAAGCCCTACCCAAACTGAAGTGGGAAGGGAGGGAGAGAGCCTTTGCTTCTGACAGTCCTCCCACCTGAAACTGGCTGCCTTTTAAAGCAGGTCCCTTCACTGCTGTGTTGGACACTACAATATCTGTCCCTGGGTCGGCAGGGACCTCGGAAGCCTTCTTTATGACCTGGCTTAATTTGTTTTTCATCCTATGATTTTTCTAATGGATTTTCTGGACTTTTGTAATCTTGTAACTATCCAAGCTCTGCTTCCTAAATTTTAAGAACTTCGGTGGAAAGTTTAAATTGAAGGTGCTGTTTGTAGACTCCCTGACCCAGTGGATGCCCAGCCACCACCACGACAAGTCCTTGCGTGTTCGTTCTCTAAGGAAATGATGCTGGCCATCACAGCTTCAGCATCTCCTGGGCTCTGATGCTTGGCTCTCTCTGCTGATCTTGGCTTCCTGGCTTTTCCTCCTTCAGTTCCTTCTCACCCTCTGCTGTCCTGTGTAGTGATTTGGTGAGAGAAAAAGCTTATGTCCCCTGCCCTCTGCACTACATATGCGGTTCAAGTTTTATTATTGCAATAAAAGTGCTTTATGCTGGCTTTTCTCAGCCCTGTGTCATGGAGGTTGCTTGTGCATGCCTTATGCCCCTTTTAGCACAGAGATTGGTAGGTATGTAGTGTCCGTTCTTGACAATGCAGCAGTGAACAGCCCTTCCCCCTTGGCCATGTGAGGCTTGGGGCAGTTGGCATAACATAGGAACTGCCTGGGGCCAGGCTGGGGTCAGTCATGGTCCTTCACATCCCTTACCTGCTCTGCCTCTGCAGAGACGTGGAAGATCCAACCTGTCTTTAACAGGAGGTCAGCTGCAGACGTGTTACAAGCAGATGTATGAAGGATTATGAAGGGAGGATGCAGGGATTTAAATCTTTGTCCTTTATTAGATAGGTATGCAAAGACTGCCTTGTTATTTTCTTATCTCCCATCCCCATCCTTTGGTGCCAGTAATGTTTCTCTTACTGAAAGTTAGTTAATGCTGATCATTGGATGCCCCAAATACTTTGGAAAACACCTTGTAGAATTGCTCTGGAGCTGGGCACAGTGGTGCACACCTTTAGTCCCAACACTCAAAAGACAATATCTCAAGAGTTCCAGGTCAGCCTGGTCTGTATATTGAGATCACTGCCTGTTTTGTTTTGTTTCAAATGTTCTCCTTAGTAATTTAAAATACAGAGGTTGTCAAGCATTGGAATAATGGTTGATTTTAGGTTTTTGACATTGATGTGGAGGTCAAGGGACATTTTGAAAAAGCTGATTTTCCTACTATGCGGGTGCTTCGATGTAGCACTTTCACCAAAGTTATTTTAACAACTTTATCAGAATAAGAGTTTTGGTGACTATCTGTTTAAGAACTGTTGAAATGTCTGGTTGATACTACAGTTTCCCCAATGCGTATAAACAGGGCAGCGTTTGTTTACATTTTGCCCCTCATCAAAATCATGGTCCTTCCAGAAAAGTCTCATGCTGTTTCCCACTCAGATCCTACGAGACATTTTTAAATATATATCTCTGTGTGAGTGTATTCCAAAGGTAGCAAGCACTCCTGCCTTCTGCCCAGAATGTGTGATGAGGTTGTCCAAGTTGCTTAAATTTCAGGGCTTTGTACCCATTGGAGGCTAGGTTTGCCACAGCAGTAAGCTATGGCACACATATAGCCAAATGACTGTCAGCTTTTGGAGAGGTAGAAAATCATGCTGTTGGGGGCATGTATGTGTGGATGATATATTGTCAGATATGCTTACTGGTGGGCACTCTATTTTAACATTTATTTCTAACCTTCCTCAAAAACAGCATATGCCCAAGATTGTGGAAAGTGAATCCAGTTAATTGCAGAGTGTGTTGTAATTATTATGCCAGTGCATGCTGGGTTGCAGGAGTGATTACAAAGCCTGAGACAGGACAATGCTGATGTAGGTTTTTAACTTCCAGTGAAGGGAAACGACAGACAAAATGACAGTAACTGGTACCAAGCACCATCAAAGCAGCAAAGAACAGGAAGTGGCCAAGTGAAGGCTGAAATTTTTTCCTGTGGCAATGGAACAAAAAGTATGAAGGTCCTGAGGGCTGGAGCATTGGGTTAGCTGTGACAGCAGTGAGACCAGCAGAGACTAGCCAAAGGGTATTATGTCACAGGTTAGTGAGTTCTCTAGTGTCTTACAGGTTTCAGCGTATTCCCACCTCCACTCTACATAGTTTAGATTTCTATTAAAAAGTGAGTTAGAATAGAATTTTCAAAACTTAGCAGAAGTCTTGTATCCTATTAAATATTACATTTCTAAAGAATTCAGATCAGTTTTAAATTGCTGCAGGATTTTAACAGGGTATTAACTGTGGTAATGGCCAGGTATCTGTGGCCTACCTAAACATGCCCAGGCTTTTTGGTCTTGTGGTCTCAAGTTTCTAAAACCTTCAAAGGCTGTGAAAACTGCAGAGCACATAGTAGGACTTCGGTGCTCTCCATCTAGGCAAACTGTCAACATTCCAGGTTGGAAGGAATAAATGCTTCTTACATTGGAGGAATGGCAGTCAGTCTTTGTAGAGTGCTTTGTGCAGGAATGTGTGCTCGCTGGAACTCAGCCACAGTGTCTGAGTAGTCACCATCTCAGTGGCAGTTTGTCTGAACTGTTATTCTAAGTTGATGATTGTTTGCCCAGAGAATAGAGGTGCAGATTTTCCAGCATTGTTGAGGAAAGGATGCCTTCATGTTGCCACGTATTTGTGTTTGGCTGGCCAATTTTCATATGGCCTTGCCGTGGGTGGTATGGGTTTTGTTGTTGTTGTTTGGTTTTGTTTTTTGTAATTGCCCTGGCGTCCCTGATCTCTGATGGATCACTAGAATTTATGTTTAAAAAAAAAAAAAAAAAAAAAAAAGACAATAACAAGGCCTTGTGTGTACCTGTAATCCAGAGCTAGGGAGGCAGGTCCATCCACAAAAAGAACATCTAAGAAATAAAGCAGTAAGGTGCAATAAAATACTTGAGCACAACTTCCTGACTCTATAATTAACTGTTGAAAGTATAAACAGTGACCTCAGTAGCATATAAAGAGTGGAGCGGAGGGAGGATATGAGCAGCTGTGTAAAGTTCTTACTCTCCAGAGAAGTTGCCACTGTACCTTGGGTAACGTCGTGGCTCACACCCATTCGTAACTCTAGTCCCAGGTGCCTCCATGTACCAGGCATGTATGTGGTACATATACATACACATAGACAAGACACCCGTACACATTTTAAAAACAAAGTCATATTGTTTAAAACTATGTGAAAGTATAAGGGCCACATGAAAAGTGGGGGCGGGGCCACCCCAGACCCTAATGGCCATGTGCTTGGGCAGTCTTCTTCTCTCCCTGGGCTTTGTAATCCCTCTGGGCTTTTTTACATTGAAGTCTCAGTTCTCGTGCATGGATTGATGTGGAAACTCAGCAGTAATGTCACCTGCCTGATACCACATCTCTGTCCTGCTGGCCTTGGGAGCTGGCTCCCGGAAAGTGGATGACTAGGTCATGACTAATCCTTACACACTGCCTCCCAACTCCGCTGTCTTAATATTTCTGGAGTGAGGTTGTATCAGATGACTGATATCCCAAGAACATGCCAGCCAGCCAGTGGAGCGCGTATTATGA
Source organism: Arvicanthis niloticus (assembly GCF_011762505.2). NCBI lineage: Eukaryota > Metazoa > Chordata > Mammalia > Rodentia > Muridae > Arvicanthis > Arvicanthis niloticus. The sequence goes on from NC_047659.1 coordinate 120,812,362, forward strand.
AACCAGCATTTCACCAGATGGGATCCCTCCTGACTTCATCATCTGAAATGACGTCATGTGGAAATAGAGCTGTCCAGGCATGCAGAAGGCTGATGCCTATGGCCAGGCAACAACCTTAGAAGTACAAACTGCTAGACTCTGCTCTCTGGGCTCATTTCTGTAGTTTGTGATTATAGGAAAAATTGCTAAATGAAGTCCAGAGGTGAAGAACTTTGGTCACTTCGCTAAGGGAACAATGAAATGCAAATTTTATAAACAAAAGCTATGAACGTTTTTGAAAAGGGAGTATTGGTTTGTTTTCAAACTTAAAAACACTATTATTAAGCATACTTTATATTTTTCTTTAAAAATCAAATTGGTGTCATGGAATATAGGAGAGCCAACAAAAACTATTCTGGATACAACCCAGAACCCAGTGGTCCTGTGCAAGAGTGAGTAGCTCTGCACTGAAGCACCCAACCCAGTTGTACTACACCCCCTTCAGGAACCCTGGCTCCTGAACCCCATTTTGGAGGGACTCAGCTCTCAGCAGAGGCATCAAGGCAGCTACAGTCTCAGGGCCTCTCCAGCTGGAAACTTAGATTTCTCTGTTTGGGCAGTCAAATCTGCCTGAGGAAGCCTCCCCACAGGGAAACTGGGACAGCTAGGAAAATGGGAGCTGGATACACATACATGTAAAATAGCAATTAAGAGCATAGACTCAAACTGCCAGGATTCTAATCTGCCTTTCATGTCTTACCTTGGGCAAGAAATCTAAACTTTGTTCCTCAATTTCTTTTATCTGTAAAATTTGACTAACACTAGGGGTTAAACTGGGGATTCTGAGATAATTCCCAAATCTCGGGATCCGGGTCCTAGCGTGTATAGTTAAATGCTCAAAAATGGTGATGGCTCATTTTACTGTTCTCCCATAGGGACATTGTTTCTGATGCCTGTCTGTACAGCTCCATCCTACCCCCTCAGGAACCCTGGCTACTGCTCCCAAGGGGACCCATCCTTCCAACCTTAATTGTGGCCTATACAGGCCCAAAATAGGAACACTCAGTCCCTGCCACTTCAAGCAGCCATTTTAGGATTGTTAGCACTGAATTGTGGGTACTGAGACTGTTCTATCCACTAGTCTCATTGCTAGAAACAAGCCTGACAGGCTGGGGCTTAAATGAGATGGTAGGATACAAGGTTCAGCCACCTGTTAGAGTGCACCTGATTTCTTTCAGAAAAGGAACTAGGCCAATAAATAAATTATTCCCAGTGTCCTCCCCTGTAGAAGTACATGTCTTCAAGGCTCCTAAGAGGGTGAGTCTCATTCACAGTGACTCCACCTTCATGCTTAATCACACTCCAAAAGCTTCATGTCACTGGGGATTCAGTGCATAAATTCTGAGAGAACACTATTGTAAGCATAGCAGTTTGAAAAGTAGGGTCACCTGCTTCACCCAAGTTGTGAAGTACCAAGTCTCTTTTCTTTGGCTTCCTCCTTGGGAGATCACAGCAGGTTTGTGAAGACATTCATGAACACCTCCCTCTCCCAAGGTGATCAGAGTCACCTGATACAGCTCTGTGTATTGCCCATGTTCTGGGTTCCCGATGTGGAATATCATCCCTGAGACCTTTTTTACATTGATGAGGTCATCTAGGGTAGAATGTGACATTTGGAGTGTTTATTTCTCAGATGGGACTTCTTTCCCTATGCTCAGCTGCTGACAGCCTTTGAGATGCAGTTCCTCTACCACCTTGGAACCTGACGTCAGAAGATACGGAGACTTGCCAGCTCTTGGCAGGCTTGTGCATGTGTGAGAAATGAGCTTTGTTACCTCAATGTGGCCTTGCCTACCTGGCCTAGAAAAAAAAAAACCACCAAAAAGCAGAAGGGAGCAGAGAAAAAGAAAAGATGGTTCTGAGAAAGGACACGGAGCAGACTTTAGCGTTGAAGACCAGATGCTCTCACATGGGCATCTGGGAGGTCTGGAACCTACCAGGGACTCCAGTCCCTCTGTGCACTGTGCACACCCTTGATGCGACTTTAGATGGCCTGGGGAAATCTGGGATAAATCCACCCAAATTGTTACTTGAACAAATGTGGAAACTGAGGCCCAAAGAGACTCAGGAGTTGATAGTATACGTTGGCAGAGGAATCCTGCAGCAGGATGAGTTCCCTGATGGGCTCAGAAATCTATCAGCCATCATCTCCATGTAATGCAGAGGAGTATGGAGGGCTGCAGAGGTCATGACTCTTCCATGCCATGTTCTCAGGACAGTGTCTAGGAAGGACAGGCACAGTGCCTGGTAGAATCAGTTAGCTCAGGCTCTATATACTGGGCAAGAATGGCTGAGGCTGCTCCGTCCCTACCTCATATCCACTCCTCTGTTTTGTTTTTTTGAGACAGGCTCTTACTATGCAGCCCTAGCTAGCTTGGAACTTTCTTTTCTTGCTAAGGGAACCACAGTGTTATCTGGAAGTAGTCAAAAGATGCCATTTTCCAGCCTGTCTTCGAAGTTAAAGCTGCTTCGGACTAGTGGAGTCTAGTCCTCTAGGTGAAAGGCTGTGGCCCAGTTGCATGAGGCTGAGGTGCTGCCCTCAGAGTCTGGGAACTGTTTTGAGGAACACTGGAGGCCAGCCTATAAGAGACCAGCAGAATGCTCAGTTTGTAGGAGTGCCATGACCGCACCTGGCCCACCATTAGCACCCAGAAGGACAGGTACAGTTGTGGCACATTAGCATGGGTTATGAGGCACCTTCCAGATTCTTGGGGCTGTCAGAGGACAGTGTCTTCTTCCCTGTTGATGAGCAGCCTTTCTCACTAATAGTAGCAGAGAATGTCTTTGGTGTTTTTATGGCTGATTTATTTTCATTTTATGGTAAAATTTATAATTTGTATAAGCAAAAAGCATTAAATCTCCAGGTACAGTAACCAGCCACTATTGAGCAGAGCAAACAGCAAACTCAACATTGCTATGAAGGTCAAATTTTATAAGCCCCTGTCTTCCTTCTGCTGTAGTCAGACAAGTTCCTAGAAAAGCTCTCAAATACTAATAACCTCAAGAAAGAGAGGGCTCAGAGGCCACTGTTAGACACAGTGCCTTCGCTTGATTTCCAAATACCTGAGTTGAAGGTACTGTCTCTGAACAAACTGCAAGGGGCTGGGCTGGCACATAGACCTGCCAGTGAGTGTCGGGAAACCGGTCACCAGTGATTACATGATCTGGAGGTTAATCTCTTAAGCACTAAGTCACTACCTGACACGAGTGAAAAGGTTACTACGTCATGAGATGCCAGCTGACCAGTCCATACAACTAGACCCTAACAAGTATAGCCTTCTTACATTCTTCTAGTATTAGCTGAAGAACTTTCATTGTCATTTAAAATTCCAATTTTCAGCTAAGAATGTCAATCTTGAGTTGTCTGTAGATTTTCATCCCCATCTTTGTCTTGAGTTTAAAAGTTAAAGGTTTAGAAGCATGTTCAATTAACTTAATTTCTGAAGGGTCTCAAGTTCACTAAAAGGCTTTTCCAAATAAAAGTGACTTTCAGGCTTGCCATGGAGAATCCCAGGTCTGGGATCTATGAGTTTCATGCTGGCCTAGTCTACACAGTGAGTTCCAGGTCATCCAGGGCTACATGGTGATACCCTGTCTCAGGTAAAGAGGGGAAGGGAGAGAAGTGACTCTTGCATCAATTGCCAATAACTCCTCAGCTAGGGTAGAGCCTCTGGAGCTGCTTCACAATCCATATTAAAATTCTAACTGGATGAGTACAGGTAACCACTGCTGCAGTGAATTTATATGTGCAGCCTCCATGTTTGCTATTTTGAGACAGAGCTGAGTCTTTTATCCCTGGCCTGGAGTATATATAGCGCAGGGTCTCCAACCCAAGAAAATCCTACTTTAGTTTCCAAATATATGTACTACCACGATCAACTCAGGAATGTTTTCAAAATTAGCTTCGTATTACACAACTCCGCAAAGTTTGTGATAACCTGGTAAGTAGAGAAATGGACGGCCTGATTGAAAGACCGTCCAACTGCTGTTTCCTACTTCAGAATGATGACAGTCAGTTGTCTCCAACTCCATTGCCTCTGCCTACAGGTACCACCCCCTACCCCCAACTTTCTTCCCTCTAATAAATACCTCTGCCTGCAGGGAACATAAACTCAAGTGGTATTCTCAACACGTGTCAAAGCAATTTTCTTGTCTAGGTGTCAACCTTACCTTCATTTGTGCTGTATTCTTTTTTGTAGCCCTGGCTGTTCTGGAATTCACTCTTGACCAGTCTGGCCTCAAACTCTGAGAACCATCTGCCTCTGCCTCCCGAGTGCTGGGATTAAAGGCGTGCACCACCACCTTCCCTGGCTCTGTGCTCTCCTTGAGACATTGTCCTCCTGTGATTCTCAATTATACATGTCAAAGCCTCTTCTCTTCCTACTCATCTGCTACACTGCGTCCCACGTTGCCACGGTGACCACAGCTCTCAACACTGACCTATTCCTTCATTGTCACAGTCATCTATCTCTAGATCCATCTTAGTCATACAGATGGGACTATGACAGTGGCCTCCCATTTCCATGTCACAGTTTCCCAGGCACTTTATACCACGAATGCATGTAATGTTGAGGACAAACCTATGCAATAGGTGGATGTGGGAAACGCAGCTCAGAGATTTAGAAATTGGTGTGATGTCATAAACCTGGGACTTGGCTCTGATAACCCAACCAAAGCTTTTAAGTATATGGGGATATTTAAGTTTTTAGCTGTAGTTTTTTTTCTAGGAAGGACATTTTTTTTTTTTTTTAAGTACTTCCTAGGCAGGAAGCTAGGCTCCAGGGTTAAGGAGCTCACAGACTCTTGATCCCAGCACTCAGAAGGCAAAGGCAAGTGGATCTTTGAGTTTAAGGAAAGCCTGGTCTACAGAGTAAGTTTCGGGACAGCCAAGGCTACATGGAGAAACTGTCTTAAAAAACAAAGTCACAACACTCTGCCAACATGGAAGCACAGGGACATTAACTCATAGATCAACTTCAGGTAAAAGCTGCAGGCTGCAGCCTTCATGTGAACAGGATTTTGGACAAGCCATGGGCCCAGAGGGAAGGTTGCAGTGGCTGCTTGCTCAGGCACTGAGCTGCCACATTGCTGATGGGGAGTTTCTAAATGTTTGGCCACCAGTGTTTTAACCTATTATTCATGCAAGTCTATAAAACAGAAATAAGTTCTGGTCACAGCACTGGTTCCAACATTAGTTGTGAGAACATCCTTTTTATGGAACTAATATGTAGGCCTTGCCTTCAGTTAACCGAGGGTTGACTTTTCAGCCTTTGGGACACATGAACAATGCAAAATGATTCTCAGAATCAGAGACAAAAGGCCACATGAACAAGGGTGTCACAATTCCTGAGATGTGTTCCTTCTGTGGCACTCTGAGCTGTGGGCTCCTCACAGGCAGGCAGTGTCCTGCTGTCGGTACAATCCTGCCAGGCTCATCATGGGAACTGTGCTGTGAGCCTGCCTGGCCAGCATCCCTGATACCTACCCCACCTTGAGTGGGCACACTGTGTCATTCTTTAGGGGATTTCCTAGCACACGACTCCTGGATCCCTCCCTAGACACTATCATCCAACTATACCCATCAGGAGTTTTTCTTTTTAACTTGACTTCCATATGATTAGTGGGTTAAATATACATTCAAAAGCTTCAAGAATTAAGACACAATAGAGCTGGACTTGGCACATAACCTTTTTTTTTTGGTTTTTCGAGACAGGGTTTCTCTGTGTAGTCCTGGCTGTCCTGGAACTCACTCTGTAGACCAGGCTGGCCTCGAACTCAGAAATCCGCCTGCCTCTGCCTCCCAAGTGCTGGGATTAAAGGCGTGCGCCACCACTGCCCGGCGGCACATAACCTTAAACTCAGCACATGGGAGGCAAAGGCAGGCAGATCTCTATGTCTTCAAAGCCTAAGACAGCCAGGGCTGCCTACAGAGAGCCTGTCTTTAAAAAAAAAAAAAAAAAAGACAAAGGAAAAGGAAGAAACCCTGTCCAATATCAGCACAGTTCTTTAATTCTTCCAGGAGGTTGATTACCAATTAGATTTAAGAAACAAACCAAAAAACAAAAACCATTTACTGCTTAGGAAAATTATAAGCAAGGCTGGAGGGCTGGCTCGATGGGTGGTGTGCTGGCTGTGCGTATCTGAGGACCCCTTCACACCCACATGACAGTTGTGAACAGCACATCTGCAGGTGCACAGACAGACCCCAGGGGCTTGCTGAGCAGCCAGTCTAGCTGGAATGGTGAGCACTAGGTTCAGTGAAAGACTCCGTTAAAACTAAGGTGGAGAGGATAGAGAAAAGACAGTTAATCTCTGACCTCTGTATGCACACACAATTCCCTACCATTATTGGAATCTACACAAAAGTACAAACTGAAAAGTTTTGTACACCAGGGTCTGGAGATGTCAGGCAGTATTTTCTTAAGAGTGTGAGACTTGATCCCTAGCATCTCAGAAGGAATGAAAGAGGGCAGGAGAGGGGGTGGGGTTTCCTAGGCTTCCTGCAGTACACACTTTTCTGAAAACAAAACCAGAGGGTATGACCTCAGTGGTGGTTATTCACTGTCTCAGTATTGTTATATTTCCCCTTGGCACCTTCCTGAAGTGACTTAATAATTGTGTTATCTTCTATAGATTGGTGACCAGTGTCAGGAATCTGGGATTTCTAGATTGGTTTTACTAAAAGAAACAGTGATGGATCCAGAGATTGCATTGTAATACATTTCTAGGAAATATACTATGTTACATAATATGGCCACCTTTTAAGAGCCAGGACATGGATCTCACTGCTGTCCAGTTAACTGACTTTGCCTATTGGCAGGGTGAGGCCCCCACAGCCCGAGCTGACTTCCTCATAGGCCAGGCAGCCCCAGTTTGCACCCATCTCTACAACATCTACTTATATGAGCTGTACCCTTTAGCCCCACCTCTGAATCTAGACTCAAGCGAAGGCCTCACGTGGGTGATTGCTATGTTTACCGAGCCACACAGGTAACCTGGGCCCATCCCAGTCCACAGTGAGTCAGCTGAACAAGGGGCGGGCACCACCCTTCCCAGAGCAGGAACCCAACTGGGACATAGGCCACCAGCACATCCCAGGAGGCTGCAGTGGCTGGAGAAGGGTACCGACTGCGGAGCCAGCAGGTAAGAACAGTCTGTATTGGCTGGGATAACAGAGGTAAACAAGACCCCACAATCAATTTCTTTCCCTCCTTTGTCCTGTCTTCCAGGACTTCCTAGGTCGCCTTTTAATTTGCTTCACTCAGAATGAAACAAGAACAAAGCTTTCCTTTTCTGATCCCAGGCAGGGTCTGAAGGATGTATGATTTTCTGCACTTTTCTATCCTCTACCCTTACCTCTAATCTATCCTACATCCGTTGGCCAGAAGACCCTGAAGGCTATCAGACCCATCAGAGCTCTCCGATGCTCTGACTTCCTTAGTGGCTCCCTCTAACTCAAGAAGGGCCAAAATTCTCACCAAGACCTTTGAGCCCCTCCAGGACCTGAGCCTCTCCTGTCTTCTCTGGTTTTCTCCCTCAGAGTCCTCTGAACATTGAGGCCATGCTCACCTCAGGAACTGTGCAGTGGGCCCTGTCTCCTTGGAATGTTCTTGCCCACCCAGTTCTTTAAGCTTTTACTTAAATGTCTCTCAGCTCCACAGCAAGGCTCCCCTAATCCCACTGGCACCCTCCACTCTCCATGCCACTTCGTTTTCTTCCTACCACCTGACACAGCCCACAACGTCTTGGGGCTTTTTAACCCAGCTCTTCACTACACGGTCCCTACATCAAAGAGTGGTACTTTTGTTCACTTCTTAGTGTGGGCATCCACAATAGTACCTGGACTTAGGAGGTGGTCCTAAGTGGGATGAGCAGACAGGTATTATGGAGTTGCCTATTTGCACTAGGCACTGAGCTAATAATGTTCTCCATGCATAACTCGTTCAGTCTTCTTATGCCTGGATAACTCTGTGCTGAAAGCAAATATTTTTCTGTTGTTACAAAATAAATGACATAGAGCCTAGCTCATTCTTTGCTCTCACAGTCAGAGGCAGGCAGTAGCTTGAGCCTCTCTCTAAAGCCCTGGCTTCTGTTCTGCCTCCCCTGGACCTTCAGTGGGAGAACAGAATTTCCTGAGTCCTGTTCCCTCTGGCACAGTATAGCCCTAGAAGGAGGAGGTACATGCTTGTGGCTTAGCAACAGCCTCCTCCTCGCCGATTCACCAGCTCCTGGACTAATTTGGCCTTACAGAAGCTATTACTCCGTCACATTAACCCACGCTTCTGTTTTCTGAAGGATAGATGAGTTGTCCACAGGAACAAGTGGGAGCCCCAGAGCTCCAGCAGTTTGGAACAAAGTGTTCTTATTCTTTAAGTTCAAAGATGGGGGCTAACGGGCCCCTTTCCAGCCCTGCTGATATACTGTGAGTGTTATTACTTACAATACAAAGAAGTGTAGAAAGCTCTGGGATGGAAATGGAAAGATACAGGGAAGGGAAGTCCCTGGGAGTGAGGACTGGATGGGTTCCCTTCAGAGAGTCAACTCACTGTAGGAACTGAGCAAATTCTTGTGTTGTCACCCCACTTTATGTGTACCTCATTAGGCTGGAGTTTCCCTTCGAACACCTGGTTTTTCTTTAAGACACTTTCTACAGGTGGTAACTGGAAGAATGTTTATCAAGGTGTCAGGTGACATTCTGGGGAGATGTATACAAACATCTATTCACCTCAAAGAACCAATGACAGACCAACTAAAACAGTGGCTCTCAGCCTTCCTAATGCTGTGACATTTAATAGTTCCTCATGTTGAGGTGACCCCCCCCAACCATTAATTTTTTGTTGCTACTTCGTAACTGTAACTTTGCTACTGTTGTGAATCATAATGTAAATATCTGTTTTCTGATGGTCTCATGTGATTGCTCAGTCCCAAAGGGTTTGCAACCCACAGGTTGAGAACGCTGAACTAAAATAAACGTCCATGTTAACTGGTAAACCAAGGGGTTTAGTAGGGTTAAAGGAGCCTAGGTGACTCAGGCAGTTCACCCCAGCATTGGTGATGACTGCAGATACCTCTCCCCTCTCAATTGTTCACTGCTTACATAACCCTGGGGAGGGCTTTGTGAATCAGCTTTCTGAGCCCAGAGTCTTTTATGCTCCTTTAGGCTCCCGACTCTCATGGGCCTCCCACTCCCTCCTAGGAGGACTGTTGTTTCAATTCAGAGGAAATAGCTACCTACACACTGGGTTTTCAGGATTCTCTTCCCTGTGTCTGCTTTTCTCCAGTTCCTTTATGGAGACACAGGGCTTGGCACTGGCATTTCACACTGGCTAGTGAGGGTGACTGGCAAACCAGTAAGGCATGGTGGAATTTCAATCTAGGAACTGCAGAAGGCCTGGCTCAGAGTAGGCACTTCCTCAATATGTGTAGAATGAGTAATGACTAGCAAATACGAAGATCCATGGGGTTCGTGTGGGTGTAGAGTTTAGAGGCAGGCTTAGAACAACTAACAACTCACCACGTGAACTGTGGATGGCATTTAAAGCAGAGGGAACAGTACTGCCAAGGCGTGAAGGCACGGATTAGCAGGCTGAGTTTTAGAATCAGCCAAGCTACTTGAAATGAAGGGACTGCTGTAAGTGGGGGGTAAGGATAGAGACATGTCCACCAGGGGTCAGTCATGAAATGTTTAAAGTCCTGTAGAGGTCTGAGATTGATTCTGGTGTAAGGAGCTGGATATGGTTTCACCAACAGGTAAAGGCAGGATCTGAGGGTAACTCCCAGATTTCTGATTCAATTCATAAGTTTATTTGGTGGGACTGCAGTCAAGATTTGGGGAAACTTAAAGGTAGTCTTCTGAAGGATATATATATATATATATATATATATATATATATATATATATATATATATATATATATATATCAACAGGTGGAATTTATGCCTGCGCCTCCCTATAGCACACTCTACTCTGGCTTAACCATTCCATCCTTCATGGCCACAGGCCGATCTTGGAGGTTTCCTTGATTTTCTAGCTTTTCCCCTGCATCTTATGGAGTCCATTGTCTGAGTCCCTTATAAAGGATGATTGGTCTAATTTTCCGTAGGAAGTGATTCCCCAGCCAAGTCCACTTCCCTGGGCAGCAGACGCCCAATGGTTCCAGCAATGGTGGTTGGTGCGCCTGCATTTTCAAACAAGGCAGGTCAAGAGTCAGCGCCATGCCAGGATCCTGAGAGCATGACACCAGAAGCAATACCTAGGGACTTGAAAGCGCTTCTAAATCAAAGAGAGAGGGGAATCTTTTCAGAATGAGCAGCAGGGCGGGGGTGTAGACTCTGCTCTCTTCTCCCACCCATTGTTGCCTGGGTGCCGAGTAAGTCAAAGGGTCTGACGAGCTGAGACCCACAAGGGACCCTTGGAAGAACCGCGGGCTCTAGGTCTCTTTAGGTACGCATGAGGAGGGCTGCAGAGGCAGGCTGGTCTTCCGGTCGCATATTCCGCTGCATTGCCGGCCTCTTTGGAAAACTAACGCTGGGCACAGACAGTCTGCAACTCCCGGGGAAAAAGGTTGTCAAGGTGACTCCGCAGCCGTGGGGCATCCTGGGTACACAGGCCCCACCCTGACCACCCCCCACCCCCGCGCGCGCGCGCACGCCCGCACGCAAGTAGGCTTGGTGCACATGCGTCGTGGGCACCACACGCAGCTAAGCAGGATTTCTGCGCAGGCGTTACAGACCACAAGAGGAGACGCAGCTTCCGGCAACGATCTGAGCCTTAGGATGGGGGAGTGTGTGGGCACCTTGGGGGGTCCTGGAGTCTTGTGACGTAGAGGCGTACAGAGGATGGGCTCTGGACAGTTGAGTCTCTCCCGGGTATTTAGTGCAGAAAAAGTGCGGCGTCTGTTCCCACGTGCTCTGGTTTTTAAACGAAAGAAACGGGTTGGGATTCCTCTTGAGTTACTGCCCAGGCAAGGCTGCCTTGTAGTGAGGAGAAGGACAGCAGTTTGCCATAAAAAAATATTCATCATTCCTTGTAAAGGGAGTGATGAAAGTGTTCCTGGAGGTCTCTGAGCCTGTTTTCTTTCAGAGGGCAATTGCAAAACGCACCTGCTTCTTTGCCATACTGTTAGAAAAAAGAATACAGGTGGCCTTATAAGTTCGTATCCGCGTAGTGCATACTGATGGCAAAGCATAATTTGGCAGATGGTAACTGCTAGGCGTTATTTCAAGGTTAAAAGTCTCCGGGAAGGTGTACATTATAGGGCAGGCCCCAGGAGAAGGGTTTTTTCCTGTAGTTGATCTAAAAGGAGATTAGAACCATATGCTTCCTGCCCCTAGGAAATTCTTGCCTTAGGATCCTCATTCCTGCCCCCAAAGCTAGCCTAAGACAAGGAACTGTAGCTGTCCTTGCAACCAGGCAGGCAACAAAAATCAGCAAAGGACTGGTTGGGTACTTGAGCCGTAAGAGAGCAGGCACAACCCTATCTATGAAGGAGTCCTGGTCATGCTACTTAAAAATATTTTTCAGTACAAATTAGAAGTGAACTTTTTATTTTCAGATTTTGTTCATGTTTTCATGTCAGATAAGAAGGGCTGCAAGTGGGTACGTGAGTAAGTGGGTTGGTTTGGTTGGTTTAGGAAAGGAGCTGACACAAAAATACCTTTTGGGAATAAACTTTGTTAGGGGAGAGAGCCTTGAGACCACAGGAGCCATGACCAGGCCTTGACAGGGGAAAGCATTAAGAAGAGATGATGTCTTCTATCAGAGACAACATGAATGGGTCTTTAAGGACAGGAGAGATTTCCCTTTAAAACTTAGAGAAGAACTTCATTAAAAGAGAGAGCTTAAAGTCAGAAAGACAGCTATCATAGACAGATGGGGAAAGGAGGGCCGTGTTGGAAAAAATATTTGAATTTTATATACTTTCAGAGAGTAGCAGGAAGTGCCACACCACATGATTTAGTCTAGGATAGATTATGTGACAGAGAACACAGAGGAGCCAGGTCCTGGATAGGACCATAAATCAGGCTGAAAGATCTGGTCCCATAGAGTGATCTCAAAGGGATCAGACAATTCATATTTAAGGAACTACCCAAGATTAAGACATAAAGTGCATTTAGTCCTCTGGTTCTTGGTTCCATTCCTAAGAAGGGCATGGTCTTGAAGTATCAGAACTTTGCTTTACTAAGGGAGAAGTGGAAAGGCCAAATACATTGTATTGCATTCTCCTCTATGCATGACATTTGAGGAGTTCTGCAGCCAATGAGAAGGCCCTCTTGGGCCTCCCAATCTAAGAAAACAGCTAGACAAGTAGAATCGACTAGATTAGTGGAAAAGCAGGAGTAAAGACAGGGTGAGCACTACAGGGCTCAACTCAGATCAGGCGTCCTATGAGAAGGATCCTCTTATTTTAGACTTGAGAATTATTTGGCATGAGCTAGGCAAGGAGCAGAGACTGTTACTCAGACAGTATGCTAGACAGAAGGAGCAGTACTCCCCAAGGCTGAGAGAACAAAAACAGTGAGATTCATTCCTTTGCTTGAAAGTATCTCTTTGTTGCAGTTGTTGAAAATAAGGGTTGGGGAAGGACACATGGAAAGATGTGAAACTGGGGAATAAGGTAAAAACTGCAAAAAAAGCAGGTTTGGTGGTGGTGGTGGTGCATGCCTTTAATCCCAGCACTCAGGAGGCAGAGCCAAGTACATCTCTGTGAGTGTGAGGCCAGAATGGTCTCCAGAGTGAGTTCCAGGACAGCCAGGCTACAAGGAGAAACTCTGTATCAAAAAAACATAGGTAGGTAGGTAGGTAGGTAGGTAGGTAGGTAGGTAGGTAGGTAGAAAGGAGGGAGGGAGGGAGGGAGGGAGGGAGGGAGGGAGGGAAGATAAAGAAAGAAAGAAAGAAAGAAAGAAAGAAAGAAAGAAAGAAAGAAAGAAAGAAAGAAAGAAAGATAGATTTGCAAACAGAAACCTATTGGAACACAACAGCCAGGGCTAAAAGGTGAAACTCTGTCTCGAAAAACCAACCAATCAATAAATAAACAAAATTTGCAAACAAATTTATTGGAACTCATTTCCAATGAACATAGCCTTGGTGACGGAGACAGTGGAGAGTGGTGGGACCTGCACACTGGAGTCTGTGGCCGTTGACCTTCAGTTGCCAAAGCTTCCTGTTCTTCAGGAAGCTGTTAAGTGGAGCGCCTGAATTTTGTATTTAAGTAGCAAATTGTTATGTATTCTGCAAGGTCAAATACAATTTATTTCCATCTGGCCTTTGGGTTAGCAATTGCATTCCAGGGAAGATTCAGGAAGCCCCTGTGGGCCATTTCAGGAAGTATAGGCTGGGTTCCACAGGAGCTACTGGTGTGTGTGCTGGCTGGCTTTATGTCAACAGAAGCTAGAGTCATCTGAGAGGAGGGAGCCTCAACTGAGAGAATGCCTCTATAAGATCTGGCTGTAGGCAAACCTGTAGAACATTTTCTTAAATTAGTGGTTGGTGTGGAGGTCCTACCCCCATTGTGGGGGGGACCACTCCTGGACTGAAGTTCCTGGTTGCTGTTAGAAAACAGGCTGAGTAAGCCACGAGAAGCAAGCCAGTAAGCAGTACTCCATGGCTTCTGCATCAGCTCCTGCCTCCAGGTTCCTGTTTGGTTTGAGTTCCTACCTTAACTTCCCTCAACGGACTATGATTCGGAATATGTAAGTCATATAAAGGCTGTCCTTCCCAAGTTGTCATGGTGTTTCATGACAATAATAATAAACCTAACTAAGACGAAAATTGGAACCAGGATTGTAGAACATTACTTGTGATCTACTTTACCACGTTGTTGTGGGAAGGCTTGTAGAAGGACTTTGGAGCTCTGGAAAAGCCATTGAGTGTTCAAAGGTTGGTGAGCTGCTGTGAGAGGCTGGAGGATTAGAACACAATGCTAAAAGCAGTGGAGGTAACGGAGGCCTGACTTGTGAGCTTTCAGAGAGAAGCAAAGACTCTAGCTTAGCTGTGAATGAATCCCAGAAGCTGGACACTGAGTTATTTAGTGAGCTGAAGTTTGGTTTTTCTTTGATTTCATTGTGACTGTACCTTGGTTCTTTTCTCTTGGAATAAAAGAGCATTCAACTTGTTTTGATTTTACAGTAGCCCACAGTTGAGAGATTTTGAACTTCTAATGAAACTTTGGAATTTTAGAGAGACTTTGAATATTTTAAAGAGACTGAAATTTTAAGTGTTTGAATTTCTAAAGATTGTGAGACTTTTTTTTTCTTTTTTTGGTTTTTCGAGACAGGGTTTCTCTGTGTAGCCCTGGCTGTCCTGGAACTCACTCTGTAGACCAGGCTGGCCTCGGACTCAGAAATCTGCCTGCCTCTGCCTCCCAAGTGCTGGGATTAAAGGCGTGCGCCACCACTGCCCGGCTGATTGTGAGAATTTTTTAAGTTGGGATGTTTTACTTTTTTTTTTTTTTGCTGCTATTAATGTGTGCTCTTGGATGAGCAAGAAAGGAAAGGCTATGGCTCAACAGTGATCTGTTTGTGTGTCAGGTCATCAAGGAGTCAACTGTGCTGTTGTTCTTATGTCAACTTGACATAAACCGGGGTCATCTGAAAGGAGGGAACCTCAATTGGAAAAAAAATGCCTCCAAAAGATCCAGCTGTAGGCAAGCCTGTAGAGTGCTTTCTTAATTAGTGATTGATGGGGGAGGGCCCATCTCATTGTGGGTATTACCACCCTGAGCTGGTGGTCCTGGGTTCTACATGGATGCAGTCTGAGGTAAGCCATGAGGAGCAAGTCAGTAAGCAGCACCCCTTCATGGCCTCTGCATCAGAGGCAGGGGCCTTTAAGCAAAGCCATGCCATCCTAGCTTCAGGCTTAAAAGGCCTGGTGGGTTCTGTCTGAAGAGCAGAGAAAGACGTCATGACCTGTTTAGGGGTGCTATGTCAGTAATGATGGGCAGAGAGGTCTGTATGACAGGGATTTGGGAGGGAGGGGACTTGGTTATACACGAGAGGAAGTTAAGGAGAACTTGGGTTGGGCAGCAGGTACAGAGGGAGAAATGACTCATGAGAATGCCCTAGGTGCCTTCGGGTCATGCAGGCTCACAGGGCTGGGTTCACAGCATCACGGCACAGCCTAATCAGTTCCCTATGCCACCTCCTAGCCTTCCTGTTACATGTGGGCAAGAATGACATACCTTAACCATTAGTAGTGGCAGTGAGCTGGGAAGGCACAGGCTAACCGAAGAGTTGGAGGTGGGTGGATAGCTCAGAGCCTGTCTTGGGGGCAGGGCCCAGGGTGACAGGGCAGTGACCTCTACTCTGGGAGGTGGGCACAGCAAGAGGGAGGTGACAGAAAGAGTGGAGCATCCAGCTGGAGTAGCCTGCCTAGCAAAGGGCAGGAAAGTGTGACTGGGTCAGGTAAAGGGAAGAACCCAGAAGGGCAAACTTCACCTGGGCATTTGATGTAGGGAGGAAATGGCATATTTTTAAGAGGTGATAGTCAGGGCTTCATTGAGCACCTTAGGTGCTGCAGATTCTCATGCAGGGTGACGAAGTGTGGGTGTGTGCAGTGCCCCTCAGCCTCAGTTCCTCCTCCCTGTGGAACAGTGTTATATTCAATGCCCCAGTTTATGTGTTCTTCAGAGGGAGGACTGTGGTGCTGGTGCAGACCCCAGGGCCTCCAGTGCGCTGTGCAACAGTGCTGCCACTCGGCTCTTAACATTTGGAGTAAGAAAGGATTTTTGATGCTACAGGAGCCTGCAGTTGAGAGACTGAATTTTAAAAGATATTTTGGATTTTAAGGAGACCTTGGATTATTTATTTTATATATGTGAGTACACTGTCGCTGTCTTCAGACATACCAGAAGAGGGCATCAGATCCTATTATAGATGATTGTGAGCTGTGTGGTAAAATTGTGGTTGCTGGGAATTAAACTCAGGATCTCTGGAAGTTCAGTCAGTGCTCTTAACCATTGAGCCATCTCTCCAGCCACAAGACCTTGGATTTTTAAAGAGACTGGATATTTAAAATGTTTGAATTTGTAAAGACTGATTGTAATATTGAGACCTTGAGAACACCAGGAAAAGAAAGGTTATACTTAATAAGTGATGTGCTTATCAAGTTAACAAAGGGTCAGTTGTACCAACTAGTTTTTGTGTCAACTTGATACAAGTTTGAGTCAGAGGACAGAACCTCTGTTGAGAAAATGCCCCTGATAGGCAGGCCTGTAGGACACATTCTCAGTGAGTGGTGCTACCCTGGTCATTCTGGCTTCTATAAGAAAGCAGCCTGAGCAAGCCATGAGGAGCAAGCCTCTGCGCCAGCTCCTGCCTCCAGGTTCCTACCTTAACTGCATTCGGTGATGATGGTTACATGGAAGTGTGGGTGAACTACCCTTTTCTCCCCAGGTTGCCTTGGTCGTGGTGTTTCATCGCAGCAGTAGTGACCCTACGCCAGGTGGTATGCTGTGGAGATGAAACAGGAAGGAAGGAAGAGATTGGGAGGGTTTCTAGAGTCTCCCACCTTTCTGTTTAAATGCTAAGTCCCAACCTGCCTGTGGTTGTGGGTGACACTGTGCCAGTTCCCAGCCTCAACTGGTACACAGCAGCTGCTCCATGTGCACCTGCCAATCTGGATGGGGAAACCTTACCAGTTCATCTGACTTTTTACACATAGCAGGAAAAATGAGGCCTGTGACCCTGTCTTTTCTTCTGGGTACATCCTGAATGGTCCACTAGGTTTGGTTTCTAGGGTCCAGGATTAGTCAAATATGGAATTTTATGGTGATTATGAGCCCGAGAAACAGATTGGTGTGAATTCTCATCTTTAAGATAAGATAGTAACTCCTGGTGATGGTCTCAGCGTGTTGTGGGACACAGGTGGCAGGAGGCAGCAGTCCTGCCTTTTTTTTTTTCAGGAGGATGGGAGCTGCATTCTAACAATTTATCACCCTCTGCATTCTGCAGTGTGCTTCAGGAAGCAGTTATGTCTGTCCTGTACCCATCTCTGGAGGATCTGAAGGTGGGCCAAGTCATCCAGGTAAGGAACCAGGCTCCATTTGCCTAGAGTCCCCGACGGCGACCTTGGGGATTAACACTAGTAACTAAGGCTTATCTTGGAAGATCCTAGTTACTAGGAGCCCTTGAGAATTCCAGGGAAGCCCTGGGGCTCAGTGCAGAGGCTGGTGGGTAAAGGGAGAGTCCAGGGGTAAAGGTCCATGGAGTCTGAACAGACGTGGAAAGACAAAGCAGCCACAGTGAGGTGGGTTCTGGCACTTCTCCCATCCTCTGCAGGAACACCCCACGTGCCAGATAGCATCCTCAGGAAGCCCAGGGCATGGGCTCAGCCTGCTCAGTCCCAAACAGACTCTTCCACCTCCACCCCACCCCCTGTATGTTCCCAGAAGCCTGGAAGTTTCAGCCTCTCTCCCTGGTTGGGAGTTGGGCTTTCATGCTTTGGCTGCCATGGCTAGAAAACGATGGTCACAGGCACCAGAGGACATTCTGCCAGAAAGATGCATGTACAAAGAGGCCACATTAAAAAAAGATTTATTTATTTTTATAATATGCATGTGTTCTCTGCATCTATGTATATGTGCCGTGTGCGTGTCCATTGCCCTCAGAGGCCAGAGTAGGGCATCAGATCCTCAGAAACTCCAGTTATAGGTGGTTGTCAGTTGTGATGTGGGTGCTGGGAACTGAACTCAGGTCCTCTGCCAAGAGCAGCAAGTGCTCTTGACCACTGAACCATCTCTCTGGCCCCCAAGAGGTCACATTTAAAAAAAATATGCAGTTTTGATTTTTAATTAACATTTTGTGGCTATACATCCTCATGGGGATACATGTGACATTTCAACCTGTGTACACACTGTACTGGTCAGCTCAGGCCCATCCATCATTTCAGACTTATATCAGTTCTTTGGGCTTGGAACACTCAAACTCCTCTCAACTACCTATTTTGAAATGTTAGTAATTTCTGAATGTAAACCACAGTTACCTTATATGCCATATGCTATATGCTATATGCTATATCCATTTAGCTTTGAGAGCATGCAGTATTTGACTTTTTATACCTGGGTTATATCATGTGTAAATGTACAGTACATTTATACTCTGGAGCCCTGAGGGTTCCAGGACCCCCTACCACCTCAAGTCTGCAGTCCTACTCAATGCTCAGAGCCCCTGCTTTAGAGAGTCCTGGGCTCCAAGAGTTCCTGGGGCCCAAGTCACAGCAGAGCAACACTTCGTGTTCTTTTTTTCAGGCCCAGGCAAGAGCCTCACCCATGACGCCCACTCTGTCAGCCCCAATGGCTTCTGCACCCCCACTTTCAGGTGAGTGATCCTGACCCCCGTGTTCATACAATGATAGCCTCAACACCGTCCTGCACCCCAGCACTGCTGGACCTGTCACCCAGGCACAGAAGGGAACTTCTGAAGCTCCCGTTCCCAGGGCTGGGCAGGCCTGCCTCTCCTGGGTGTGTGGGCTCTGCTGACCTTGAGAATATGGCCCAGGATTCTGGCCACTTCTTAGTCCCTGTTTCTTACCTGTCCTTTTAGTGGGGGCTTATGTACAATTAACCTTCAGCATTTCAGAAAACATTGGAGAAACTGACCTGGTGAGGCAGAAGTTGCATGATAGATGGCCAGGCCATCTGGGGAAGACCAGGTGTTTGAGGTAGCCCATACAGAACTCATAGCAATCATGGGTCAGTCCTGTGAGAGAAGGCCACAGGACTGTCAGGGTTCTGCTGTCTCCTTGACCTGTCCCCACCATGGGCTGTGGTCCCTAGTGGTCTTGCACCGGCTCTGGCTTTGTGTTAACTGTCCAACGGATGCCAAAGCAGCTGAGCTGAGTACCTCAGCAGTATAGGAGGGTCTCAGTGCCTGAGGCTGCTCCTAGACAAAGATGCTTCAAGCCTCTGACAGAGCTGGCCCACGCCACTGACCAGCATCCCCAGGACACATGACACAAATGGATACTTGGGATCAGGGTAACCTTGGTGAATTTTCCTAGCTTCATGGAAAAAGAGTGGCCCTGAGCCAGCCAGGGTGGCTCTGCATAAGCCTGAGTGACACCTTGTCTCTTCCTTGCCATCAGAGTTGTATCCAAACCTGGCAGAACTGGAAAGTTATATGGGACTGTCTCTCTCTAGCCAAGAAGTTCAGAAGAACCTGTCCCAGATTCCAGATGGTGATAATGTAGGTATTTGCCTCTTGCCTTAGGTGGCCACTAAATACCCTACCTTTTGGTCTTGCCATCTTAAAAGGTTTTGTGTGTGTGCGTGTGTGTGTGCGTGCATGTGTGTGTGTGTGTGTGTGTGTGTGTGTGTGTGTTTGTATGTGCACACCACATGCATGCATGTCAACCCAGCCATTCTTCATAGCCTTGGCTAGCCTGGGACTGGCTATGTAGACCTAGATGGCTTCAGAGTCATAGCAATCTGCCTGTTTCTGCCTTCCAAGTGCTGAAATTAAACACCCCCCTCCTTGGTTGTCTTTGAAAAAGATTTGCTTTATTTTTACATATATGATTGTTTGGTCTGTATGTATGTTCACTGCATGTGTGATTGGTACCCAAGGAAGCCAGAAGAGGATGCCAGATCCCTTGAACTGCAGTTACTGAAGATTGTGAGCCACCATGTGGGTGCTGAGTCCTCTGCAAGAGCAACAGATGTTCTCTGCTGAGCAACCTCTCTCTAGCTCCACACTCAGCAATTTTTATCGTTGTAATTACTTTCAATGTTTTCAATATTTTTGTTTTTAAGTATGGGTTCCTGGGAGGTTGGAAAGATAAAATTTCCATTTCATCAAGTGTAGCTTTCATAACCACAGGACAGTAGCAAGACCAACAACTTACACTGGTGGAGTGTGTATCTATAGCTGTCAGCTTAGCACTGTCCAAATGAAGGCAACCCATCACCCCGCCTAAAGACAGGACCATTCCTCCTCATGAAGCTCTCCTCCCATCCCTCTGTGGTCACATCTACATCTCCCCCTAACCCCTGGCAACCTTCTCTTCCTTTTCTTCTTCTCACTCCTTACCCTTCCTCTTCCCTTTCTTTTTTCTTATTTCTTTGGCAGCACTTGGGACCTCATGGATGTTAGGCAACTGTTTTACTACTGTGCTGCACACCCGGCCTTGTTCTCCCAACCTTGTTTTTTTTGTCTGCATAATTTTATCATTTGAGAATGTTATCTAAGCATAAATCAGAAATAATGACCCTTCTGGGATGTTGTATACATGTGTTATGTTGTGGGTCTGTGGTATATGTGCGCGTGTGTGTAGACGAAGGTTGATGTCTTGTTCTGTCCCTTCTCATCTTTATTTTTTGAGACAGGGTCTCTCACTGGGCCTGAAGCTCATTGATTTCTCCAGGCCGAGTACTGAATGCTAGGAATCCCCTTGTCTCTGTCTCCCCTGTTCCCAACTTTTTATGTGGGTTCTAAGAATATGAATTCAGTTCCCCATGCATGCACAATTGGCACTTCTCTTTTTTCTTACCATTGTATACAGTTTCTTACTATTATATCCAAAGGCATTTATGACATAGCAGGCTGGAATACAGTTGCTACACATGTGATAAACGAGTGTTCACAGGCAGCTGCTGTCAGACTGTCTTCTGGAGGGGCTGGCTGTGCATTCTCCTCCCCTGCCAGTGGTGCCAAATATACCTGGTGCCTTCACATCCTTACCAGCTCTTGGTATCACCCTCACTAGTTATGACAGGTCTTCACCTACACTTCCCTAATGGCTAGTGATGTAGGATGTCTTATTCTGTCCCCACCACATGAGACAAGGTCTGGCCCAAGGTGATCTTGAACTTCTGACCCTCTTGCTTCTAGTTCTCAAGTGCTGGGGATCCAGATGTGTGAACCGCATCTGGTTTGTGTGGTGTTGGGGATCAAACCCAGGGCCTTGTGCATTCTAGGTAACACTCTTCTGACTGAGCTGAATCGCCAGTCCCATTTTGTGCATTTTAATTGGATTTTTAAAGGTTGGTTTAGGGATTATGTTTTATAACCTGGGGTCCTCATCAGACACGTGGGTTGTAAATACCATCCCCAGTCTTTGCTTTAGCTCTTTGTCTGCTTGACAGAGGAGGGGGAAAGCTTTTAATTTTGATGAGGTCAAGTTTTTTCATACTTTTTTTTTCTTTTTTTTTTCATTTCCTTTATAAAGAAAATTTCCCTAAGCCCTGAGTTCTAAAGATTTTCTTTTACATTATACTGAAATTACTGCAGTTTTACTTTTAACTTTATAATTGAATTTGAATAGATTTTTGGTAAAAGTGAGGAGTTTATGTCATGGTTCTTATTTTTGTCCATCTGTCCATTGCTGCTACAGTAGGTCTTGTTGAGATAGCCTCTACCCCCAACTGACCTTGACCCCTGCAACAAAGCAATTGTCCTCCCCATGGTAAGGATCTCTCTGGATTTCCTAGATGGCTGTTGACCGAGGTGTCTAGAACCCACTGCCTTGGATACTGTGGCAAGAGATGTCCTGGTATTTGTGTGGTTCCCCACATTTTGTCTGAATTTGTGTCACTGTTCACATCCCATTGTCTTTCAACCTAAAGTTGGTGACCTTGCCTGTGTCTCCAAAACAGCTCGTAGAGTTTCCATAGACATGTGCTGTGTCTGTGTCGCAGGCGCTGACAGCTTTGCTAGTTCTTCAGTGTGTGCACACAGGAAACTTTGTTTGCTTAGGTCTTTGTCAATGTTTCTGCACCCTATATTTTTCTCACCTTTGGTATACTGTCTCTACACGCATCTTGTTAGATTCACACATATCTCATTTTTTTCTGCTTTTTTTGGGAGGGTGGTCAGGATGTAGATAAATAGTTGAGTCTGTTGCCCAGGCTGACTTCTAACTTTTGGGTTCAAGTGATCCTCTTACCTCAGCCTCCTTGGTAGCTAGGACTACAGGTGTATGTCCCTGTCCCAGCACAGTTGATGTCTGTATGCTGACATTGAATTCTAGCTCTTGATGAATGTTTATATTTAACTTATGGCTCAGAGTTTTAGATTTCTGCAGACATTCTAGTGGACAATCATGGCGTCTGTCAACAGGAGCAACTGTATCTTTCCATCCTGTGTGATTTCTCCCATTTTCTTGCCTCATTGCACTGGCTGGATTGTACAGTCCTGTGTCTGATGAGACTGGACATCCTTTGGATGTCTATAGGAGGGGTTGTTTGTTAATTTTTTAATTTTGGGTTCAAATTATTTTGTCCAAGACAAAGTCAAAAGTAGCCCTGTCATCTTTGATGGCTATTTACTGTGAAAATGTCTTTTTTTTTAAAAGTAAAATCTAAGTGCATCTTTTCATGATATTAATTTCTGTTGGAAAATACAGTGCCCCCTTCCTGAACCCAGCTCCATTTTCTCTCAGCCTCTGCAAAGTGTGTGAGAGGGGAACTCAGGGATTGTTTGTTCCTTCTTACTCATCCCTCCCTAGAACTCAGAGACCCTTGAGGCATGGGCCCCAGGTGCCTGGCTGACCCCCCACTCCCACCACTATGTCTGCAGATGGTGGTCACTAGCCCTGGTCCTGGGCAGGTGGTAGCACCAGTATCTGGGAACAACCTGGGTGTACTGCGTGCAGAGATCAAGCCTGGCGTGCGAGAGATCCACCTGTGCAAGGATGAGCGTGGCAAGACTGGACTGCGTCTGCAGGCTGTTGACAAGGTAAGCAATGTCTGTGGAGGAACCTCTGGAGGGGAGTGTGTTCCTCTGGTGCTAGATAGCCTTGTCACAGCCCTAGGAATACAAGTTCTCCTTTGGGACAGCTACCCAGCAGCCTGAGATGGCATAGTATATAGGGGCTCCCCTCCCAGGGCTTAGAGAGCCTCTGTTCACAGCGAGGAAGATTCTGAGAAAGGCACCTTAATATTTGAGGCCTCGAGGCTGTGCCTTGTTGCAGCAGGGATCAGCCCCATACAAGGCTCCTGCCACTCACAAGTTCCCCACCCCCACCCCATTTTCCTGTGCCCTAACTCCCATGGGTCTGGCTTCCTAATGACTGTAGAGAAAACCAGCCAGATATCTTTGGGAAGGGCAGTACAGGAGAATTAATCATGACGCTGAAATCCTGATTCAGCTTACTTTGTGTGGTCTGGTGTGTTTCCTCCTCCAGAAAATAGGGGTAACCTCTGTATCCCTTATAGATCCTAGGTCTCACTGCACTGTAAATTCACAGGATATGGGGAAAGAAATCTTAGTGGAGAGGCCTGGGCTCAGGCAGCCAGGGGTGCTGACTCTGAGGTCCTGCTTCCCAGGGGCTCTTTGTGCAGCTGGTCCAGGCCAACACCCCTGCATCCCTTGTGGGGTTGCGCTTTGGGGACCAGATCCTGCAGATTGATGGGTGTGACTGTGCTGGGTGGAACACACACAAAGCTCACAAAGCACTGAAGAAGGCATCAGCGGAGAAGATTGTCATGGTTGTTCGAGACAGGTCAGTATCCAGGTCCCAGCATCCTCCCTGCCTGGCCCCAACCACACCCGCAAGCCCAGCTTACTGTCACTTTCTACCAGGCCATTCCAGAGGACTGTCACCATGCACAAAGACAGCTCAGGCCAAGTTGGCTTTTTCATCAAAAAGGGGAAGATTGTCTCTGTGGTAAAGGGAAGTTCTGCAGCCCGCAATGGACTTCTGACCAACCACTATGTGTGTGAGGTGAACGGACAGAACGTCATTGGGCTAAAGGTAGGCAGTGGTGTAGCTTTGTCAGGCAATGGGGCCACCATGAAGGTGATGAGGGTGGGACAGCTCCTGTGGGCATAGTCTGTGAAACCTGCCAGAGCTTCAACTTCCCCATCCTAAGGTTATGGGGGCTTTAGTATGACTTCGTGTGTGGCACTCTGAGCAATGTTAATCAGAATGAGTAGATGCCTAGTAAGAGTTCCTTCCTTCCTAACACACAGGATGTACCAGAGCGGTGTTGTAATGTGTGGGAACATGGGTACCCAGGTTACTGCTGGCCACAAAGACTCCTCCTCTTCCTCTTCATCCTCCTCTTCCCCCTCCCTCCCCTCCCCCTCCTCCATGTGGCACTTCTCTTTGGATGCTGATTACATTCAGTAATGGGGCTTCCTTTAGAATACTGACTTGGAGATCCATTTCTGACCTTGGCTTATTCTTCAGGGAGGGCAGATGAATTATATCTTTACAAAGCAAGCCGGTGCACATGGCTTTAGGCACATGCTATAGATCTGGAAAGATGGAGGGCTTCTAGAATGGGCAGTGATGAGTTGTGTGGTCTGAGCCACGAACAGATGAAGTGACTCAGTCCTGACCTCATGCCACTCTACAGTGGCTGTGCTGTTCCACCCCCCCCCCCCGCCCAAGTGCTCATGGGTAGGTGGTGGCATCTCACTCCATAGTGGTCAAAGCCCCTCCCATCTTGCGTCTGCTTCCTTGTGGGCAGTCTCTCCTCACCTTCTGTGGAGACTTATTCTGGTGGCTTGTGCTGCTTTGCTCAGGAAAATTCTTTCTGCATCTGAGGTCCCTCCTGGTGCATCCTCTCCCGTTTCTCTGTGATCAAGCATACCAAGCAAAAGGCCACCACATTCTGTGCTTGAAAACCTGAGTACAGTAATGCCACTCATGAGCTGCTGCAGATTGCTTCTTTTGAAAAGCTACCAATTCAGTCATAATGCTAAGAGTAGCCATGCTCGGTTGTGGTCCTTACAGCTGCACAGATGGCAAGAAGCATCCCTGTGAATGGAGTTTACTCTGCCTAGCTGCGGCACCATGAGACCCTTAGGTACAAGGTCGATTCTCTTGAGCAGTGTCTGGTACTTACACTTTTTGAGATCAGTCATCTTTCAAAGTTTGTGGCCCTTGGTAGTCCTCTAAAGCATCTCTTCCTCAAACTAAGAAAGCACAGAACCAGATTCCTTATAAATGCAAAATGATAGTCATCAGGGCCTGGGCAGGGACCAGAGGCTCACCACCATAGCTGTCATTCAACTGCTGGACACCCTTTGCATGGAGATTGTCTATTATTTTCTTCATGATCGAAGCAATTTCTCAAGCTTGTCTTACTAGTCAGTGGGGTGTGGGAGAGGTCTTCAGGCTGGCGAACCAGCAGGAGCCTATGGAGACAGATGGATCCAGTGTCTCCCACTGGAGCCCAAGTGTGACTGGGCCCAACAAAGTTGGTAGGGGCCCAAGGATCACATTTGTGGGACAGTTCCACCAGGTCCATATGACTGGCTGGCCTTCAAGGAATGGGAGGCCAGTGTCATGCTTCTATGACCCTGGCAATTCTCAGATGAGAGGAACAATGCCCCACCTGAGATCTCCAGGGTCCTGGGCAGCCAGCTGCTGCAGGCAGGTGTGAGGTGTGGGTGGTGTCCTCTAGCCACTACCAGTTGGGCTGCAGTGCTATCCCTGGTACCCAGGATGACCAGGACATCTTTCTTCCTCTTTAGGACAAAAAGATTACTGAGATTCTGACCACAGCTGGAAATGTCATCACACTGACCATCATTCCCACTGTGATCTACGAGCACATGATCAAAAAGTAAGGCTATTATACCCCGCCTCTGCACTCTGCACCCCACCCCCATGCCCTGGCAGCTTGGTGCTGACCCAGAGCTTGGGTCTGGTCTGCTCTATCTTTGACCTTTTGTCAACTCTCTGGTGGCTTCTCGTGACCTGAAGCCCTTAGAAGTGGGGGATGATTGCAGCTCCTGTGGGGTGAACAGGCTGGGGTGAGGATGAAGGAAGAACATCTGTGGTTTCAGTCACTGTCACTGTCGCCTGTCTAGGTTGTCCCCATTGCTGCTTCACCACACCATGGACCACTCCATTCCAGACACCTGAAGTTACCAGAGGGCAGCGCAGGCTTCCCATCATCCTGCCGGGAAGACAGCAGTCCTCAGATGACAGGTTGCAGCTGGCTTGTTGCCTGGGTCTGGGGATTGCAGGGATGTGTCCCAGGTGGGTGTGTATTGGATGAGTCTGTCATTGCCGATTTTAGGCCTCTTTGGATCCTGACTCCTAGCTATGTTGAGGCACAAATGGGACTTAGGCATCTGGTTCTCAGCAGAATGTCACTGAGTGCTGCTGTATCCCTTTGCAGACTGCCTCATCTAGAAAGTCAGCTGCTTGATTTGACAGAGGAGTGCCTTGTGTGTTGTCTTCATTGATCTTTGTCACAGGTTATGTATAGATTTATGGTAACCCTTTATCTTGTAGGTTAGTTGTAACCCTTTACTGTCTTTCGAATAAAGAGTGGATTTAAAACACAGCCCCTGTCATGAAAGTTCCTGAAAATTCCAGAATCTCTGGTCCTATGACATGCCAGGGCAGCTTTTGTTTTGGGATAGTGGCCAGGCCAGGGTGGCATCTGTGTGCCTCTGAAAGCCATGGTCTGTGTGCTGTGGGATACTTGCCAGTATGTCATAGGGATGTTGGCACTGAGGGGCATGTGGCTATGGGGTGACAGGGATAGTAGAGGGACCCCTGCTGAGTGGTCATGGCTGTTTTTGTAGCTACAGAATGGGCCAGAGAAGCCACTTTGGGACTACTTGAAAGAACTGGAATATTCTCCTTGTGCCAAGCAGGGTGGGGACCTGGGATCAGAGAGTGGAGATTCTAGATTCTGTGCCTGATCACAGATGTGCAGAGAAGCCCAGCACTACAGAGCAGGGTCTGGTGGGGCTGATCTAGCCAATAGCTGATTGTCTGTGTTGGGTGCCGTGGTGAGTTTCTCACCCACCCCAACACACTTAGAGAAATGACACAGTACAAAGACACCAGGCTGAGGGGCCGTGTGTGTGTTCATGCTTTAATTCAGAGCTGTCTGCTACAGGCACAACTCTGTCTGAACAAAGAGACAAAGGAGACTGAGAGTTACGACCCCTTCCCACAGGCCCCCTCCTGTGTCCCCTGAAGTTTTTATCAAGATAGCCTAATGTGAGTGCACAGTGGCCTGTTTACATTGTCACCTAGATCAGAGGGGGCTGTGAGTTCCTCGGGTGGAGACTCCTCAGTAGCCTTTGGCCCTAGAGCCTGGGATTTGTTGTCCTGTGCCTGTAGAGGTGAAGAGGAGTCTCAGTGAAAAGCTATGTGTGCTGCCTGCTCGGACACATTGATCACGAACTCTGCTCAACGTTGCTTCTGCTCAGAAATCCTCACTGAGCCCTATCGGAGGCTCCAGAATAAAGGAGCCACTACCTCAAGCCACTGGGCTCCAAGGGCCCAGCAGCTATAGAAGGTAGTTCCTGGGGACACTTCCTCGAGACCTTGTCTGCTCTGACTGGAGGCAGGGAAAGGAGCATCCTTAACAGTTTTGCTCCAGGAGCCAAGGGCAAGAAGGAAAATTGCAGCCTATGGGTTAGTGGCCAACTGGGAAGGGGGGAGCTTTGGGGATGAGCATCTAAGGGGAGCCTGGCCCAGTCCCACCTTGCTCTCAGTCCCCTTCTCCATATCTGGAACCAGCAGGCTGCTCAAGTGTCTACTTCTAAGGCTACCTCTTGGGACTGCATGGACATTGCAACCCCTTTGTACGGATATGGGACTCTGGGCTTATATAAACTTAAGGATAGGGCCATCACCCCAGCCTGCAGGGTTCCAGGATCATCCCAGGGCTGGGTAATGAGCTGCTCACTCCACTTGCTCTGGCAAGGAGCAGAGCCCTTCTGAGAGGCAGAACTCACACACGAGGACCTCTGTTGTAGGTGAGGTCCTCTGGTAATCACATAGGCAGGGTTAGGGTCACAGCAGCAGCAGGGTGGTGGTCCGTTCCACTTGATGCCTCTACAAACCTGGACCCTTTTCAATGGCTTCTCCAGAAGCAGGAACAGGGTAGACCACAGTCCTAGCCCTGCCCAAGTCCACCAAACACGAGACACGACAAGAATGCCCAGACAGCAAGACATGGAACAGAGGGGCTGCAAAGTTGGACTGAATGCCAATGGTGAAAAATATATGGATTTTATGTTGTCAAATATAGTTCATACATTTATTTTCTCAGCAGAGCTTTGACTGTTGCTAGGGAGACAATATGGAGCTCCATGAGTGCACGGCGCAGGAGGCTGGGTCCGTGGCCAGTCCTGGCTTGGCTTTGGATCAGGTTTATCCCCTGTCTCTCCATGGTACCACCCCAGTGTCCTATGGGGCAGCCCCAGCGAGGCCTCAGGCATTTGGGTTTGGTTCAGCTGGGGTGGGGATGCTCCACCAAGGATGGCTGGTCTGAGGCCCCAACCAAGGTGGGGGGGGGGGTTGGAGGCACAAAGCGCATGGCAGAGGGCTCTTGCCCTGATGGCTAGGCTGGCTGCCCACTCCCAGTGCATGCAGGCACCCCTTTGGAGGGCACAGAGTGGAGGGGCAGAACTCATGAGTCAAGTAGTGGTCACTGGAGCAACAGTGAGGGCAAGTGACCTTAGCAGAGAACCAGAGCGGCTCCCATGTCGAAGGGTGAGATGCAGGGCTCTACCAGCTCCCTGGAGGTGGGCCAGTCAGGTAGGTATGACCTCTCTGGGAAGAAGAGGGAAGTGAGGATGAGAGCATTTTCCCAGGCTGACTGGGCCTGGACCAGGAGCAGCACAGACAGGCTCCCACCACCTGACTATGCCCCTGCTTGGTAAGCACACTCAGGGGACACTGCTTTGGCATGGACAGGCAGATGTTGTGGCCTCAGAACCCCATCTGGAGGTGCCCCCTGATGGCCATCTTCCTCTGGAGTCAGCTCCATGAGAGAAGCCCTCATCCCAGAAAGCAAGTAGCCTGGGGTTTCTGGGATGGGCAGGAAACTAAGTCTTTCAGGGAACTGAGTGCAAACATAGGTAGGGCTTGGGGCCAAAGGAGTCTGGGGTAAGTGGCCTCTGACTTTCCCAACTCACTGAGGTACCTCTAGGCTACAGATGAGATGGACTCATCTCAGAAGGTGAAAGGCCCCATAGAGCTGCTGACCTTGCCTTCTCTGTGCTGGCAGATTTGCCCAAGGGAAGCTGGGGCTTGGGTAAGGGCTCCCTCCCAATCCCATGATGAACGTGTTAGGAGTAGTGATGGGCACTGGACATCTCACAAAGATCTAACACACCCAGAAGCCAAGAGGACAGACAGACAGACACAGAACCTACCCTCCTGCCTGAGCTGGTCATTCCAGCTGGACCACACTTTGCATCCTAGGGCAAGGGAAGAAAGCTGGAGCCTCAGTAGGACCAGGGAAGCCAGACCCTGTTTGGGGTGGTTCTCTGTATTTTGGGTCCTGGCTGCCTCCATTTGAGGAGGTAATACTGGTCCAGGAGCCCAAGGAGAGGGCCAAGGGGTGGCCTGGAAGAGAAGGCATGGAGTGGGCAGGTGTTGGAAAGAATGGTTCAAAAGAGGGGAGGATCCTCAGATCAATACAGCCAGAGACTTTTTGAGCAGGGCCTGCCTTGTCTAAAGTCTGGATGGACAGAGGGGACAGAGGTGGGGAGGGGAGCTCTTACCAGTTTCTCCCTCTTCAATTAGCCATTTTAACCTTTTCTCTTGAAGTTTAGGGAAGCTTTTCTGAATCCCTGACACTATTGACATCTTGGGTGGGGGGCACTATTCCAGACCTGAAAGTAAATGAAAGGAATCGATGGGGATGGGGGTGGGATGAGGTGGGGGGGGGGCAGCAAATGGCATCCTACAATCAATGGTCAGGCTGCCCAAAGTGGAGAGCTGGCAGCCTCAGAGCTGGGAGCCACCCCCTGAGCTGGAGCTTGGCTGGCTCAGTGAGCGGCAGCTGATCCTACGGATGGAGTGCAAGGCCACTGTGCAGCAGCCCCGCAGCAGGGAGCTGATGTTGTAAATGGGCTGGCCCTGACGCCTCTGGGAACGGCAGAGCCAGGCCACCGTTGGCACAGCTGGCACTACCACAGCCAGCAGATCCACGATGTAGTGGCGGCTCCAGTAACTCTTGGGTTCCTTTTCGGTGGTGGTGGTGGTGGTTGCCTCCTCCTCCTCTTCCACGGGACACACCACACTCACTGGCAGTCCTGGGTTAGAGTTGACTGCAGGCCGGTGTGTAGCTGGTCCGCAGGTGATGGGCTCTGGGGCCTCAAGCTCGTCACCTACTGTTACCACCACTGCTGAGTCGGGGTCTCTGGGCCCTGAAGTGTGGCGATCCAGCTCTGAGTGCCTGTCCTTGAGGACTGAACCACACACCTGAGCCTGGCCCACTTTCTCCAGGATGGTGTTCAGGTCAGGCTGGTACTGCACAAAGTCTGTCTGGATGGCCCGCTCCTGCATGCAGCTGGCCTGCACACCAGCCTCCATGCCACACAGCAGCTTCTCATAGGTGTTGCTGGCAGGGAAGCGGGGGCCTAGGTTGAAGGAGCTGTGCAGTGAGGCTTCCTCAAGGCCACAGTCCACTCCTGACGACAGCAGGCTACTGGCCTCCAGGGCGTCCGTCCGACTCAGGGTGTCATCGGCAGCCACAAATCCACTATCAGCTCCATCCTCAGCAGAGGTGTTGGAGGGATCCCCTGGTTGGCGGTCACCACAGACAGCTGGGTCACTCAGCTTGGTGTAGGTGGAGCTGCGAGTGAGGGAGCGGGCAGGGGACCCGCCTGCTGACTCCCCAGTTCCTTCCTCCTTGGCTATTCCATTTTGGGCCACCTCCATGCTGTGCAGCAGAGTCTCCAGCTTCTTGTTCTGGATGTTGATGTCCACAAAGTACTTCTGCAGCCCTTTGTCCTTGTCAATCAGGTTGTTCTTGACAGTATCGATGACCTGCTTGAGCTGTCGGATCTCCTTGCGGGCCTCTTTCAGAGCCAGTTGGGCTTCCACGCGGTGGCACTCCTCTTCAATCCAGTCCTCTTGCATGCGGGACAGCTGCGTCTTAAGGTCATCGATCTCTGTGTCCCTGTAAGCAAAGTCACCACAATTGCTCATAGCCTGTCCTCCTGACCTGCCACTGCTACTGTGGAGAGACAAGGAGATGTCACCAAGCACAGATGACCCCTGATGGAGTGGTTCAAGTTAGAGACAAAAGTAGGGGATTTAATGCCTCTTGTTTCATCCCACAGGGAGGAGTCTGCGTGGGTGGAGCCAGGGGCCAAAACAGGATAGGTTCCTTCAAGAGGGAGAAGAAATGGCAGTAGGAGCCACCTCCCTTCTTACCATCTTACCCACGAAGCCAAGCACTCTCCAAGCATCACCTCCAGAGGGGACTACTGCTATAAAAACATAATAAACTCTTAATGCAAAACAGCAAATGTCAGGGAGGGATATGGTTTCCTATTGAAGCACTTTTTAAGTGGAGAGACATTTGTCCTCCAATCCCCAGGGAAAGGATGGTGACATGTGACAAATGATGGCCTTTGCTGATGGCGGGGACCCGATCATTTTACAGCATGCCTCTTTCAGAAAGACCAGTAATGGTGAATGAGTCACAGGAGGGTGAGGAGAACTGGGTGGCTCTCTTTCTTGTATGCATGCTAGAAAGTTCTTTGCATTTCCTGTCCAGAGGAGAAGCTGAAGGGATGGATGGGAAATGCAGTTACCAAGAGAAGGGCTGCACCAACAAGCAGAACATCAGCAAGACTTCCACCCAGATGTGCTAAGGCCCTTCAAGTCTCTCAATTACAGATGGACCCAGAAATATTGAAGAGGGAGTGGTTAGTGACATGCCATAGTGATGAGAGGAAAAACCAGGCTGAGCCTCAGTGGACACTGGCTCCAAGCAGTGGGAAAGGATTTATGAGTCTAGCAGAGTAACCGTACCACATAAGGCACCATAGATTGTCCACTCTGGAATAGGCTTCAGATGTCAAGTATTATCCTCTAGGAGAGACTGGCCATCCAATAAGGTATATCAACAGTGGACAGCTAGGAGGCAGTGAACTGGAACCACCTGAGTGGCAACAGCAGGCAGATCAACAGGCATGGGTCCCTCTTCTTCTCCACTTCTCACGCATGCCTGTCCTGGGAGATGAGTGTATCGAGCTGGGTATGCTCAGCTTGGCTGCACCTTGCACCTCTCTCCTTAGAGCCAGCTAGAACCTGGGATCAGTGGCTTCCTAGTACTGAACTGGCCTGGTGTTGTATGTCTAACATTTGAACCACATCTTAAAGGAAGGGGTTGGCAAATACAAAATGGGAGAAGAGGTACCTCAAAGAGTTGGGGACAAAATGTCTACAAGCACAGAGGGGTTTGCCAAAGTATATGGTGGATGAAGAGTGGGAGAGAGAAGCTAGCACGAAAGTACAGCTGTTAAACAGCACCTGGAGGGTGTGAGGAGAAAGGCATTGTGCCAAGGACAGACCTGTTGTGGGTAGCAGAGTGTTTAGGGATGATGTGGGGGCAGCCACAGAAAGGCATTCTGCCAAACACAGGTTTGGCTGGCCCAGAGAGGAAGCTGGGAGATGGGCTGCTGGCTCCTCATGGGCATCAGTGAAGAAGGCCAATCGAGTATGAGTGTCACTAGGAAGAGGGGAGGAACTTAAGAAACCTTAGTTCAAAGGTGGCAGAGCCCAGCACTTGAAACCCACAACTCTGAAAACCACAACAAGCCCAGACTGGACTGGCTGCTTGGCAGAAGGTGGTCATGCATGCTGTACTCTATAATACGTCCAGAGATCGATGAAGACAGGAAGATCAATGGGTGCCAGGAGCTGGTGATTGGAGAGGAGCAGCTGGGGCTGATGGGTGATTGGAGAGGATGGGGAATGATTGCTAATGGGAACAGGGTGGTAAA
This sequence comes from Arvicanthis niloticus, assembly GCF_011762505.2. Classification (NCBI taxonomy): domain Eukaryota; kingdom Metazoa; phylum Chordata; class Mammalia; order Rodentia; family Muridae; genus Arvicanthis; species Arvicanthis niloticus. The sequence continues at coordinate 120,845,065 of NC_047659.1, forward strand.
AAGAGGTATCAGACAGTGGCAATTGTGACAACACTGCACACCATCCATCGGTTACTTTAGATGGGCCAGTTCTGTGGCCTGGAGGACACTTTGGGTGAGGTGTGGTATAAAGCCTCCAGAGAAGCAAAGACAAGCCACAGTGGGGTGCCTGGCCTCAGCTCGGCTGCCCTGCATTGCTTGGAACAGATACAGTTCAGAGGACACTGGTGAAAGTGATGAGGTGGGGGAGCCAACCCTAACGCAAAGCTTTTGTCACTTGTGACAGGGCCTCCTATGCATTCCATGCTGTCCTCCAACTTAGGCTCCTTCCTCAGTCTACTGAGTTCTGGGGCAACATCCATGTGCCATGGCGCTCAACCTTTGAAGTGTGGCTCTCAAAGATGAAAAAGCACCAGGAGGGGCAGCACTAAGTGCCTCCAAGGACCTGAGAGTGAGCACAAGAAGTGCTCCTAGGAGACCCCCAGGATGAGCAGGCATAGCATCTCCTTACCATCTATCACCTATAGGAAGGAAGCAGGCATGAAGGAAGGCTTCTGGGCCTAGGCTGATTGGCTGAGACGATAAATGGAGTAAGGCCATTCCTTCTCCTTTCCAGGCAATACCTCAGGGCCCTGGTTCTGCTGAGACTGGAGCTGGTGGGTGTCCCCATGGCTTCCCTTGGCTGCCACTCACCGGTCCTGGAGCCGGTCCTGTGTGTCCTTGAGCCGAGCCTTTAGGTGCCGGATGCAAACCTCCTTTTGCTGCAGTGGAGTCAGGTACTGCTCTGGGGTGGGAGGCTTGATGCCGTGGTTGTCGCTGCATAGTGTGTACTTCATGGAGCGCCTGCAAGGGTACATCCATCAGAGGTGGGGGATGAAGAGGGCAGGCTGGGTGAGGGCGGGGCCAGGGAGCAGGGCCCTCCAGCCTAACTACACTCAGTTTAGCCTGTGCCACCAGCTCCTGCGCCTTCTGCCAGGTGAGTTTGGTGAAGCTCTGAGTGAAGAGAAGAAGACTCAAAGGCTCCTCTGCTTAGGGAAGAAGGGACTGGACCCTGGTGAGACTTGTGTGTGCTAAGCACTTCATGATACCTAACGTGTGGACCCTCCCTGCAGCAGTAGGCTCAGGGAAGCCTTTGTCCTACAAACGTACACTCACTTCAGAGAGGCTGGCTCAAGCATGCAGTCTCATGCTTCCTGAGCTCAGGCTGCACATCCTCATCCTCAAGAGGTAAGTGTGAGAACGGGGAGCAAGGGCAGGTTCCAAGTGGGCCTGGAGGATGAGGACTCACTTGCAGAGGAGGCAACTTCTCCCTGGGAAGACATACTCTCCTCCCTGCAGCTGACAGTCTGTCTAGCATAGGGACAGGAATGGCAAGGGTAGACAGGTGTGAAGCCACGGCCGTGTCTGCGGACACCCTAATGCACTCTCTTTATCTTCCTTTGGGAACATACAGGTTTGCATTCCATAGGTACACTGGGCGATCTGGCCACTCCTTCCTCTTAAGGAATTCACGGTGTCTCATTATTGTATACCTGCATGTCCCCGTGTGTGTATATACACCAATTTCATACTGCCTTCATAGGCAATTGCCTGGTCCAGGACACCAGTCATGTTTATACACCTGTGCTCTGGGGCATGTATGAGACACATGTAGACAATTAGCAGCAGGGCCTTGAATGACAGCTGGCTGGATGCCTTCTGCACCTGATACAGTGTGTCATACCACACCATTCTGGAGGAACCTCCACCCAGAGGGCCACTGGAGCCGGGAAGGAGGGCTGGCCAATGCTTTCCTAGGAAGGAAAACTCCCTGATTCCACAACAGACTATAGTCCAGATGGTTCCACCCACAGCTTCCTGGCTGCAGGATCTGTTCTTAAGAACCCCTTTTGGTTCTTGGTTTCAAACCCCAGAAGTGATCCCATACCCTGAAGACTGGGGCTGCAGCCGTAACACCCTGATGCTCCAGGAGCTGGGAGCACTTAGGAACAGCATAGACACCGAAACCTAGACCATAATTTAGCACATGCCACATCTGTAGAACATCTGCAGTACATGGCGGGTGCCTGGGCTCTCTAATCTTGGTGTAAGATCTCATCAAAAGAGAAGCCATATAGCACCCTCCATTTAGACTGTAGCTGTCCTCCTGCTCTGCAAGGGATTTGACAGGTGGCCACAGTCCTGGGACAAGTATGAGTCGTCCTCAGCCTGGCATGAGGCAAGAGGTGAAGAAGCCAACATTAAACTAGTAAGGATGAGAGTTACAGTCAAGTGAGGGCTTTGAATGTTCTCATTTGCTCTCATGGACATTTTTCCAAGATAACATTAAATACATGTTTATAGTCTCTATAGTCTCTCCCTCTCCCTCCCCCCTCTCTCTCTGTGATGTGTGCATTGAAAAATAGAAGCATGTTATCATACATATCTTAGGGACAGCTTGGCTATAGTGAGGCCCTTAGGTAATCTTCCTCTCCCCTTGCAGCAGCAGCCCCACATTTTGGGCCTCAGGACTTCTCCACAGGTACTTGACTTGGAGTTTGAGGGTATGCCAGGGGCTTCATATGGGAGATGTGTTATAAAACTGTTAGTAATAGAAAAGTCTGGAAGCTTCCAATTCCATGCTTTTCAAGATGCAAATCAGAAACCCAATGCTGGGCACCTGTCTTAAACATGATTGCTACCTACCGTCCACACCTTAGTGGAAACACCTAAGATCTGTGGCTTTCGTGGTTGTGGGTATCACAGGTGTCTTCCGTCTACTGAGGAGGAAGATCTTGACTGTGGGACTGCAGTCAGAACACACCTGTCCTTTTGTGTCCTTAACCCTCAAGCCTCACCATGGTCCAGGATATACAGGCAGTCTGCAAACCCATTCACTGATATTTCTGGATTATTAGATCCATTTTATGACAAAGAAAAAGTTGAGCCTTGGAGACAGGAAGACGAATCCGAAGCCTGCATTTCCCCCAAACCTCCCACTTCCTACTTGTAGTCCAGCACCCAGGAAATAACACACCACATCAGCACCTAGCTGTAACATCCTGGTCTTCAAGGACCAGGATTTCTTTATCTGCCCTCCAGGTGACTCTGTATTTCAGGTGTCTGTCTACTATACCCACACCATAATTTAGCACAGGCCACATCTGTAGCGCATCTACATCTGCCTGAGACATTGCCCATATGTATCTTGTCTTCTCCTCTTTGGGGTAGCATCACTGGGGATGGTTGGGGAGTTGGGGAGGAACACTAATCCTCTCTGAATTAACTGGATAGGTTGCTAGTAAGTCACATGGCCTAGTCCTAACAAATGAAGTCAGACAAAATTTCATGGGCAAGTATCCCTTCTCCGAGCAATGAACACAAAGGGGGCTATCTTCTTTGCTGACCTGAAGGCTGGTGGTACAGGAGCTATCTTGGGATAATTAGGACAAAAGACGTTCACATGGATGGTGGAGCAGGAAGAACAAAGACTCGTGATGTTTCAGGAGTTGTCTGCCTCTGGCTCCTGCCTCAACATCTCACTGCATTTGCTCATGTCCATCTTACAGACAGGAACCAACGCTCAGAGGGGAGAAGTGAGCTGTTCTAGGCCAGTGTCAGTAAGAGTGCTGGAGGTGGGATGGTGCAAGCATGGCGCTGTTTCCCCATCTCCTGGGTACCACGTTCCCAGGCAGCCCAGGCAGGCTTAAGGAGGAGCTGGTTACCTCGGTGTGGGGCTGCTGTCACTGCCTTTGCAGGAGCCAGAGTTGCTGCTGCTGCTGAGGGAAGAGGTGCCGTAGGCGTCCCGCACACTCACAGGTGGAGAGGTGCGCCTGGAGGCGGGGAGAAGAGGCAGCTGCTCATTCTGGCTGGCGGGCAGCTGTGGGCACTGGGCGAACACTGCCAGGCCGCTGCGGCCTAACGTGCCCCCGCTTCGGGTTCATCACAGGGAAGAAAGGCAGTGGGGAGGGGAACACACACACACACACAGACAAGGGTGACAGAACAGACAGTGGAAATCAAGATGGAAACCAGAAGGTGGTTGACCCTCCTAGATCCCCAGGATCAAGAACAGAGGCTAGACAAGGCTGTGGACAAATGCTGGGCCCCAGGGTCTCTCAGCTCCGGGAAGGATATCCATGCATGAACTGAAACAGAGGGGAGAAGAATGGGGCGGACAGGAAGCGACTGGAGGAAGGGCCCCACAGGGTGAAGGGGCCAAAGGAAAAACTACTGCCTGTAGGGATGATAATGGCAGGGCTTTTGCTGATGAGAACCTTTAGATAACTGTTATATCCACCGTGTCATTTGGGTCTTTAAATAGTTCCTGGAGGTGGCATGGATCAGCCAGCCTATTTTAAGGATGGGAAAACTGAGGGCATAATTGGCTTAAAGGCACACAAGTCTGCTGCACACACTGCAAGACAAAGCCCAAGGCTTTCTGAGTCTGAAGCCCAGGCTGTAGACAAAGGGAGAAACTCACCTGCGAGATCCAGCAGAGGCCCGTCTACTTCCCTGCAGGGACATGGCCATGAGGCTGCGGGTCCTGGTTAGCGGCGGGATGGGCGGTGTTCCCGGGGCTGAGGAAAGAGGGCGGGTTGTGGGGGGCGTAGGGAGGGCAGGGCCAGGCCATGTCATCCTCTCACTGGGGCCACTGCCTGGCATGGCTTCTCCTCTTGCCCTTCAGGCACGACACCCCAGAATCAAGCGAGGGCCTATAGGCTAGGCTGCAGATGGCTGCCTCCACCAGTGAATTCAGTGGGGCTTGGCACAGGCTGTTAACCCCAGTTTAAAGTCTCAGTTCTCAGAGCCTCAGGGGTGGCTGGAAGTCATCAGTCCAGCCCCAGATCTTCCAGGTCACAGTGAAGGTGCCCAGAGTGTTGAAGACCCTGCTATAATCAGACAAGGGACTCCTGTCCACCAATGCAGCAAAAGGACCTATCCTACCAGGAAAGCTTGCTTCTCCCCAAGTCCCTGCCCTTCAGATCCTGCCTCCCACACATCCAGTCCTCCCTCTTTGGCAGGGGCTGCAGGTCGAAGGACTCCTGGTGCAGGAGTAGGAGCCCCAGGTTAGGCCGGGCTGGTCTCGCTGACCATCGCCTCCCCAGTTGGCACGTGGTTCAGGGCTTCCTGGCTACAAAGGAGACAAGACAGACGGACATACCAGCACACGTGTAGAAAGATAAATGGATACAGACAAAATAGGTCATTCCAAGATGTGTCACACACATGTCCATGTACATGCTCAGGCACCTGCCCACAAGGCAGGACAAGCAGCCAGGCCCTCTGATTGCCATGCTGCATGCAGGCATGCCAGCCCGTGTCATATAAATATGCATGCTTATTTTAGCACATCCCAAGGACTTGAGCACAGGTTTGATGTACAGGAGGCCAAGGTCAAGAGAGTAAGAAGCCCTCCTTAGCTGCTGAGTGTTCCAGGATGGGTGGGTCTAGTGAGTACATTCACATGCCCAGGAGATTTGAGATAAGGGGTGGGTGGACCCAGGCCTATTAACTCCGTTGCCAGGGTCCTTAGGATGTTCTACTGAGCAGAGACAAGTAGGGGCAAAGGAGAGCTCTGCAGGGATGTCTTTGGGGATAAGGGGGAGGGAGAGACCCCATGCGGAGGGTTAGCTGTCTGGGATCAGGGCTACACTAGCATCAGGGTCAAGGGAGAGAAACCTAGGCTTTCTGTAGCCAGTGGCTAGTTTTGAGCCAGCCCGAGAGGTGGCAGCCCCTGACTCCACATTCAGGAAAGGGACTGTAGACAATAGCCTGGGAAAGCTGAGCTGAGGATGCCATGCCCTGGACGTCTGCCCATGCTGGAGGAGAAGCAGCCGCCGAGCCAAGCCCCAGTGCACACCAGCCCGTGCTACATGTGTTACGTACATCACGCCATTGACTTCTCCCAACAGCCCTATGAGGAAGTGCTGAGATTAGTCCCCTCTCAGAGATAAGGAATCAGGGCCACTACAAGCAAAAGGACTTGCCCAAGTCACACCTCAGTTGTGTGGCAGGACTAGTATTTGAACCAGACCAGCATCAGATACTGAGATCTCAAACCCCAGAGTTCCTGACCCAGGGACTACCTCCTTCCCACGTCAGGCACCCCCAGGAGCCTGCTTCTCCTGGCCAGTAGTGGGACCATCTCCTGAGTGGACAAAGACACTACTCAGATGGCCAGTTTCCTGGCTGTGATACAGAACACAGCCTGTTCCCCTAGAGGGCCTGGACACAGCCAGCATTGTCTGCCCGAAGGTGTCAGGTGCTGGGCTGCAGGAGCCACTGACACCATGCCTGTCACCTGAGCTGCCCACCTTGCTTGGCACCACTTCCCACCTACCAGTCTCAGTCACCCAAGAAGAGCCTCTGGGGAAACATCGGGACCAGACCCACAGAAGAGGGTATGGACTATTACAAAGTGGGGAATCAGTGGGCTGTATGCCTGTCTAGAGAGGCACACAGGGGTCCCTGTCTCTGAGGCACAGGAGGACATAATAGGAGCAGCTGGAGTAGGACAGGTAGCGGGTGGATGGTATTTGCTCATGAGTGGACAAAGCTTGGAGCACTGCCTGCCACAGAGTGATTCCTCTGTGGTCAGGTGACCTGCTAGCAGCTTTCTTTCATTTGGGCCCTTGCTAGTCCATCTCTTTACTGGCTCTGTTCCCATCAACACTTCTCCTGGCCTTAGGCTGATATCGGGAGGAGGAAGCACCTTCAGCAGGCCTCACCTCCCAGGATAGCTCCTCTACCACGTCAGCTCAGGTGAGTGTGGCTGAACAGTCAGCAGGGTCCAGGTGAAGCTCGAGGCCCAGGCCTTGGGAGGCGGGTCAGAGAGCCTTAGACAGGAACTGTATGTGGCCCTGGTACAATGCAAGCTTTGTCCCAACTGCCTCTGCTACTACCTTGCTTGGCAACCTGCTTCTCCCTCCTCCTGAGTTCCGTTTTCCTTCCTCCCTGGCTGCTGGTGGGAATGGGGTGGCATTTGTACCTGGACACAGCTAACAGTCTCCTGGGAAACCAGAACCAGCTATTAATTCAGGGCAGAGTGGAAGTGGCATTTCCCCTGCTGGGATGGGACCTCACAGCCAGGGTCCCTCTTGGGAAGGCAGAAGCCACCCAGGCCCACAGGGTACCTCCTCTTCAGGATCCTGCTCAGAGGCCCCAGTGTGTGTCCTGTGTCTTCTCAACTCCTCCCTCTCCTCATAGCCCTACAAAGGAGACATGTTGCCATGGCATTTATTGCCATGTCGCCTGTTCAGCCTGGAGTCCCACAGGCCTGTCCCTGGGCAGCTGGAGGCAGCCGCTTGGAATAGAAGGTGAAAGGAAACCCGAAGCTATGGGAGCATGGCCAACAATCTCTGTCCCTTCAACCCCAAGGGCACCCACCCCTCTTCACACTAGTGTCCCTGTTTCCCCATTGTGCGCACTCCATAGCAACCACACAAACATCTGCCTCTTTGATTGGTCATTCCCATGCCCAGTGCTGCCTAAGGGCTTATAATGAGGAGCAGGAACTGAAAGGATGCAGAAATAGGGCTGAACAGCTTTGGGGTTGAATTCTGGCTCTTGTACTCTCTGAATGCATGCCTCAGCAAGTCTGACTACTGCTGAGATTCAGCCTCTCATCCGCAGTGAGCTGGTACTGTGAAAGGAACATGAAATAGTGCATGCACATGGCATGGATGGCTGCCCTGTCACACATGAGCCACTGAACAAACAGGAGCAGTGGTCTGAAAGTAGAGAACTGAAGTGTCATATGACCTTCAAAAAAGAAACACACCCAAGACATTTTAGTGGCCTCATGAAGGTCAAGAAAAGCTTCTTCTAACCAGAAATGTGTGTTGGGTCTGGAAGGATGGGCAGGAGTCCATCAGTGGGAAGACAGGGCAGCATGACCAAAGGCAGTAAGTAACTCAACAACACAGCCGATGGGGAGGCAAGGATCAGTGGGAGTGAGGCCACACAACCTGGTAAGCCAAGGTCGTGTCCAGTGGGCCACAGGGAGGCATGGAACTATCCCACAAAGAAGATGGGCACAGGAAGTGAGCGTGCAAGGAAGCCCTGGGTAGAGTTTGTAGGGAAAGGACAAGACCTGAGGAAAGGACACCAGGTAGCAGGCTGTGAAAACCTTCCAGGGGTGAATTTAGGAGGGCATGGGTCTGGGCAGCAACAGAATAACAGAGAAAGAACCTGGACCATGTTTGAAATCCACCAGAAGCTTGTGGTTATGTAAAAATTAAGTGGGAAACACTTAATCTTGGTGATCAAGTCCTTTCCACCTACAACAGTCTCCTATTCCCTTATTTTCTTCTTCTCCCCTCTGAGTGTGTGTGTTCATGTGTGTGCATGAGTATGTGCACGTGTGTACATGTGCATGGTTATGTCTGTGAATATAATGAGAGTTCTGCTTGTCAAAGCACCGCCATATCTCTGTTAGAGCTATTTGCCACCCATTCCTCGTCCCCCACCCCAGGTCTGTGTACTCAGCCTGTGCGCTGCAGCCTTCCAACAGGGACTGGGCCCCCATCCCTTCCTGTCTTAACCCCTTAGCTGAAGTTCCCTGATGTGTGTCATAGGAACAAATATAATCAACACACAGTTGTTCATAATACAATGGTTTAAAACCCTGTGCTAGATCATGGCGCTAGACCAGATGGTCTCTGGGGTATCCGGGTCCCACATTCTGATTTAGAGCTGTTTACAAAACAAAGGCCTGGAACATGATGCTGTCTCTTCACTGACTAGACTCCTGGGTCGCAGTTTCCACAGCTGTCAGATTAGAAAGCTGCATCTCTTGGGAGATCCTGGCATCTTACTCAATGGGGGGAGCAGCCAGGTGCTCAGGTCAACCAGTGTTCTAAGTGAGAGTCCCAGAATATACCTCTGAAGGTTTTTATTTCCCAAAGCATCAGCCATCTATGAAAGAAGAAAGCAACCCTGAAACCCCAGAGAACAGAACAGGCTGAGCTTATGACTCAGCCTCCAACAGCTATGCAAAGCAGAGCATGGCAACCAGAGCTTGGGAAGGATCCCATCTCTGCCAAGGCAGAACCTGGAACATTCTTCCCTGGCAGATACAGAACTTGTGCTCCTCGGATGCTAAGGCAGAAATGTTTACCAGCAGCTACCCTCCAACCTCAGAACTTCAGGGCAGCTCCACTGAGGTGTCAGGCCAAACTCTGCAGGCTTCAGGGCGGTCTCATCTTCCCCCATCAGCAGACTCAGGTCCAGCCTTCCTGCACTTGAGCTGGCAGGGGTTGGGGGAGGGAGGACTTCTCCAGGTCACTTCCTGTCTCTGGCATAAGCCTCTCCCAGGACTGAAATCACTCAACAGAGCCATTGGATTCTGTGTTCTCACTGTGGCAGCCCCAGAACAGTGGCAGGACTGTTCCACAACTTGGCCAAATACTGCAGGGGTTCCCAAGGCAACCAGGAAAGGCTTGAGGGCTGAGGCCTCTCCACAGGACTAGTCTCAGATGCCTCAGCACTGGTCCCAAGCCTCGGTCTACACACCACCTAAGGAAACTTAGCTCTGGGCTGCTAAGCAAGGTGGGCTCAGTCTTTCTCCTCCATTTCAGCCAGTGGGGTCCTCATATGGGTTCTACTCACAGAAGTTGTGCTGATTAGTGATTGTCAGCACTGGGGATGAGGAAAGCGCCCTTCTGGGTGTGTCTGAGGGGGCCATTCCAGAGCAGAGTAACTAAAAGAGGAGGCCACCCTAAATGTGGGGGGCTTCATCCCATACGCTGGGTCACAGAGCTGAAGAGAGAACAGAGTCTGTATATGCAGTTACTCCCTCATTCTATCAGTCTGTCTTTCTCTCTTTCCCCTCTCGGGCTGTTGTGAGATGAGCAGCTATGTCTCTCCCCCATAGGCTAATAGTACTTAAATCCCCCTTTTCACTTTGCTGAGATGTGTTGTCACAAGGACAAAAACTGACTAGAAAGTCTGAAGATGTGTGTGTATGTGTACGTGTGTGTGTGTACATGTGCATTTGTGTATACATGGAAGCCAGAGGCCAAAGTGGGGTGTCTTCTTCAACGGCTCAGCACCAGTTCATCTAGACTGTCTGGCTGACAAACCCCAAGAATCCTATTTCAGCCTCCCAAGGGCTGGGGTTACAGGTGCCCACCATGCCAAACTGGGGATCCAAACTCAGGTTCTTAAGCTTGTGTGGCAAGTACTTTACAACTGAGACATCTCCCAGGGCCAATAAGACCATTTTGCGTGTTTTGTTTGTTTTTAGAATTCTTTACTGTTTTTTTTTTAAATTAAAAAGATTTATTTTTATTATGTGTCTGAGTGTTTACACTTAGACATGTGCATCACATGTGTGCCCAGTGCCCATGGAGGCCAGAAGAGGACTTTGGGTCCCTTAGAATGTAGTTACAAATGTTTGTAAAGTACAGTGTGGGTGCTGAAACCCAAACCCAGGGGAAGGCCATTTTTTAAAGAAGGCTTTGGAGGCTGAAGATGTATCTTAGTAGCAGAGGCTTACAGAGTATGTGAGAGACCCTGGGTCCAATCTCAAGTACTGCCTAATAGCCCCAAACAAGAGGGTGTTTGCAGCTTACAATTTTGGGATACAAAATTGTCATATCCACTAGGATTGCTGTAAGAAAACAGGTACTGTTAGGAGCGTGGAGAAACTCTAATGCATGGCTGGCAGAAGATACAACAGCCACACTGACATGGCAAACAGTTTGGGAGTCCTCCACAAGGCTAACTGGGACGGCCTGTGAGCCTGCAATTCCACAACTAGAAATATTTCCCAAGGAACGAAGCAGACATTGAAGCACTGTGTGCAGGGTTGACAGGCACCTAGTGCTTGTCAGCAGGAGATAGTGTGCCCTGCAGCACATCCATGCACCAGGATTTCAGCCATTAGACGAAGTGAGGTAGTAACATGTGCCACAACAGCAGTGAGCCCTGAAGACACTGCATTAAATGAAAGAAGCCAGACGCAAACACAAGTACTGAATGATGATGTTTACAGAAAATACCCAACATGGGCAAATCCAGACAAACAGAGGCCACTGAGTGAAGCCACTTAGTAGTTCCCAAGAAGAAACAGAGAGCAGCTGCCGACAGGAGGTTCTTAAGGAAGACGATGCAGATGCTCGGGGATTAGATAATGGGGCTGGTTACACAATTTCGAGTACGTACATTCTCGGGGTGGTATGTTTTTCAGAGGGGAAATTTTATGGTCCATGAACTACATCTCAATTTTAAAATCCCAATCAAGATAAATCCACGGAATCTCTATTTTAAATGAATAGTTGCTAAGGAATAGGCATGGTCTAAGAGGGAGAGGATGGTTCAGAATGCTGGGCAGTGGCAGCAGGGCAGGATGGGGAGCCAGCTCTCTGCCCTCACTTGAGACCAGAGGCAAGCACAGTGCGGACATTACTTCCCAGGGGTTCTTCCTCTGCCCTCTCTCTAACCTGAGTAGGACTGTTCCTACTGTTCTTATAAGCAAAGGAGATGCTCTATCCAGAGACCTCTGTTCTTGCCTCTTCCAACTGTCTCTTCTTGCAGCCTAGGGACAGTACAAGCAGTCCCCTGAGACCCCCAGGAACTCTGAGCCACATTACATGGTCATCGGTAGCTACCCAGGGCACCCTCTTCCAGGCCAGCTACTCAAGGACACTGACCTGGGCAACAACTGGCAGGCCTCCTACATAAGCAGGGAGCAGTAGGGTGACCCTGGGTCCACTCCTTCAAATCCCAGTTGTTCCAGAATAGACCTTCTGCAGACACTAAGGAGAGCTGTGCGAACAGAGGGGTCATGGTGCCAACTTCGGCTTGGTAACCAACCTCGCAAATGACTCTTGGCAGATGGCGGCCCCCCAGCAGCCCTGCATATGTTTTCCCTGTGCTTCCTGACTGATAGAGCCATCAAGGTCTGCACATCCTGTCCTGCCCCTCCTCCTCTCGAGCAGCACAGGAAGAGGATGATGGTGGCATCCCATGCTTGGGCTTCTCTCTGTAGTCTGGGCCTTGACTCTTAGGATCCTAGGTTCTCATCATTACTTATGCCGGCACCAATCCCAAATACCAGCACGGGCTAATGTGGTCTCAGAAGCCGAGGATGGAAATACCTCAGGGAGGATTTGTCACCATAGGGATGACACAAAGAAATGAAAATCCAGCAAGAGCAGGTAATGTGTTTGCAGTTACCCAGCAAATAGGAGACAGTCTGGGCTGGCAGCTAGCTTCCAGCAAAGGGCGTCCTTCACCCATTCCTCCACCCATCCTCTTTTAAAAGCAGGCCAAGTTCAATAAGGAAAAAGGGGAGATTTTCCAAAGGAGAAGCTTTAGGAGGAAAGCTAAGGGAGGGGTGAGACAAGTGCTCTACCAACTTTCAGCAGATCACACAAGGCAAGAAGGTGAGACTGAGGCCCAGAAGAAAGGGGGCCACTGCGCTGTGAGTATAGACAGAGTGGTTTAATCCCAAGCTTCTCCTGATTTAAACAGGGCTTAGGACCAGTCTTCCTTATGGTCAACGAGGAACAGGTTCATGCTTTGGGGAAAAAGAAAGCCATCCCTTAAGTGGGTGTTAAAGGAAGAATTTCTGCACAGGATTGGTTGCAGGAGAAGAAACCTATTCCTTGGGAGCAGGCAGGGAGGAGCCTGAGAGAGAGAGAAAAGGCAGTGCCTTTGGAACTCAGCCCAGCCAACTTTCAAGTGCTATGTTGTGTTCATGGGGCCTGTGTAACCAAGGACCAAGCAGATATGCAGATGTCAGAAGTTCTGCCTGGGACCACAGCCCCTTTTCATGGAGACAGCCCTCCATGAGCTGGTGACTAGATAGCCTCTACCAGCTGGGAAAGCCAAACCAGGACTGACATACAAAAGCAATCTTCCTGACACTCTAGCCCAATGGCTCTCAACAATCCTAATGCTGTAACCCTTTAATACAGTTCCTCATGTGGTGACCCCCAAGGATAAAATTATTTTTGTTTTTACTTCATAACTGTAATTTGGCTACTGTAATAAATCATAATATAAGTATCTAATATGTGGGCTATTTGATGTGCAACCCCTATGAAACATCATTTAACACCCCAAAGGGGTCACTACCCAGGGCTCTAGTCCACAGGTCACACTTTGTTAGCAGAAAAACCAAAGACTTGTGAAGTCCACAGTATGAGCAGTAGTATCAGGAGGCATGACCCTGAAACATGGCCAACCTGTTCTGATCTCACCAGTATTCATGGCGTGCTGCTTCTGTTGGGAGCCAAATTGCATCTCTGTTCCTGAGGGCTTTGAGCTGAGCACAGAAATGCAGCATGGCTCACCCAAGCGTGCTCTGTGTTGCCCATGAGCCATGCCCCTCACTGCAGCCTCCTCCTCCCTCCTCTGTGCTTGCTCTTTGCAGCTGCCAGCTGCCCTGCCTGCTTAGTAGCTGGTCCCTGTCCAGCTGATTGCTGGTGGCATTTCCCACATTGAGCTGAAACCCTTCACCTCCAGGAAGCTCCCTGGCTTTTAGCAAGGTGCAGCATCACTCATGTTTGCTGGATGAGGGCCAGGTAGTAACAAACCCCTCTCCAGAAAAGTCTTTCCAGAGAAGCTGTCCTGTCTCTTGACTTAGTCAAAACAAGCATTTTTAAGATGCTTTTTTAAGTGGAGAGTCTGCAAACACTCGGGCCCCACTTAAAAGTCTTTTGTCTCATAGAGAAACCAACTAACTTTACAGAAACAGCATGGTTCTGGGATCAAACGCACATGGGTTCAGGTTCCTAATGCCATTGCATCAGTCTTAAGTCTCAGATGCCTTTTCTGCAAATGGGGCTGATTACACTTGTACACGGGATAGCAATGACAAACATCACCAGCAATAAATAATGCCTGCTCCATGTTGACACAGAGAGGATACCTGTCTATTCTCTTTATAACTATTTTAAAATTTTTATAACAATAATGTGCATGAGTGAGTGAGTGTGTGTGTGTGTGTGTGTGTGTGTGTGTAGAAGAAAACCTACAGAAGTGGGTTCTCTCTGCCATTGGATCCATGGATAGAACTCAGGTTGTCACACTTACAAAAATGTTACTTGTTGAACCATCTCACTGGCACTATTTGGCTATGTATATATGTGTGCTTTAGAGTGTGTGTGTGTATGTGTGTGTGTGTGTATGTGTGTGTGTGCATGCTCGCGTGTGCATACAAGTGTGAGTATGTATACTCCTGTGTGTACAGAGAGATCAGAGGTTGGTCTCTATTGTCTCTGTCACTCTTCAACTTATTTTATGAGGCATGGTCTCTCCCTAAAACTTGGAGCCCACCAATTAGTTAGCCTGCCTGCCCTGTCAGCTTTGGTGATCCCCACTGCTGGGTTATAAAAGTGTATCACTAAAGCTGGATTTGCTTATGGATGCTGGGAATCTGAATTTGGACCCTCACACTTACTTGGAAAGTACTTTACTTGCTGTACCATCTCCATAGCCATTATCTTCTTTAAAACACACATACACCCCAAAGCCAAAATAATTTTTGTATATATATATATACACACACACACACACACGCTGTGCATGGGCAAGCTCGAGCTCGATGTCCATGGAGGACAAAAGAGCACACTGGATACCCTAGAACTGCAGTTATAGATGGTTGTGAGCCGCCATGTGGGTGCTGGGACCCAAACCCAGGTCTTCCGGGAAAGCAGTCAGTACTCTTAGCTGCTGAGCCATCTTTCCAGACTCACTTTAATGTAGTGCATGTATTTTTATCTTTATCCTAATCCTAATTCTTTTTGTGTATGCATGTGTATGTGTGATGTACATGTATGTCATGTGAATTTATACATGCGTGTCTGGGCATGTGTGGAGGCAAGCATGTCTTCCTCAATCACTCACTACCTTATTTTTCGAGACAGGATCCTTCACTGATCCTCAAGCACTCTGATTAGGCTACACTGGCTGGCCAGTGACCTCCAGGGATGCACCCATGTCTATCTCTCCAGCACCACTGGAGACACTGAAACCTGTTTTCCTCATGGGTTCTGGGGGCCTCATGTTCAGCGTTTGTAACACTTACTTTACTGACTGAGCCATTTCCTTACCTTCTCAATCCAAAATCTTAATGTGTGATCCCAACTACAGAAGCATTGTGTGTGTGTATGTGCGTGTTTGTGTGTCCATGTTCCAGTGTGTACACATGCATGTGGAGGTTAGAGGTCAGCTTTGAGAGTCATTCCTCAGGAGCCATCTATCTTGTCTTTTGAGACAGGGTCTCTCTTGCTGGGGTCACAGGTTAGGCTAGGCTAGCCAGTGAACTGTCTCCAACTCTTCTGAGCTGGCCTTATAAGTGTGTGTCACTATGCTCAGCTTTCACAGCAAGCTCGTTCAGGACTGAGCTACCTCTGAATCCAGCTCCCTCCAAACATTTTTTTTTTTCCACCTTGGTTCTAGTTGGGATGTGGGGAGTGCAGAGAAAAAGTCAAAAGAAAAAAAAACCCACAAGCCAATAACTGTCTAGCAAACAATGGCACTTCAGGACACTGCCTCTTGGGTGTAAGATAGCACTCCGAGATTAGCATTCCCGAAAGCACAACTCTAGTCTTTCCGCAGAACTCTGTTTCTCAGAGGCCTTCCTGCTATTATTACTAATAGCAATCCCACTGCTCCAGCTGCAGGAGGCTCTGATGTGCTTCAGGGGAGCTGTGGTGCCCTTCCTTCCCTGCTCAGCACATCCAGAATCTAATACCTGCCAGAGCTGCCCATCCACGGTGTCGGCTACCACCAGCTGTCTCTGGATGCAGCAATCCTCTTAGCTCCTACAATCCCATGGTGAGACAGGTCCCTTCAGAACAGGGATCGGATTGTGGCGCTCCATCTAGGGGCTCTGGCTGATCTAAAGTCCTTTATATCCTTTTCTTTCCATCATTGACTGTCTTCATCCTCTGCTCCTGCTCCCCCCACCCACTATACCTTCTCATGCGTTCCCACCCCAGGGCCTTTGCGCATGTCAACTCTGCCTGGAAAGCTCTGCCCCCACACTTCTGTTCAGCGCTCTCTTCCATGAAGGTCTTTGTCCCTGGGGTGTCTTGTTAATGCACCTCAATTAATATGATACAAGCTTCCATGCCCCAGCATCCCTCTCCCCTCCCACACTTCACTGCTCTCCTGCATCCTCAGCAACCACTAACATTTATACACTCATTTGTCTATTGTCGTTATAAGCTCCAGGAAAGTAAGGGCATGTGCCCATCTTGTATGTTCCCAGGCCTTAAGCTAGTACCTACGCTCTGCCTAGCATCCGACACAGACTTGCTGAATGATAAGTGTGTCTGCACTTGCTTGGGATGATGCGAGCTTTTCAGCAACGGAGGCAGCTCGGACTCTTCGCTGGCACCGTCACAGTTTCTTCTTGCTCAGTGCTTTGTGTAGTGGGTCATCTTTCCTTCAAGGCTGAGTTTGCTCCTTGGCAGAGACCTGAACACAAAACTAACAACTGGATCTCAAGGGCAAGAGTGAAAACAGCCTTCTTAAAGGCTGCTGTTTCCCCAGGAGGGGTGCTCTACAATCAGTCTCCCCATTCACCTCCCACCCTCTGCAGTATGGGGACTCTCTAGAACCCAGAACTCATTCCAGCTGCCTCTCCATATTTCTCACCATCTTGTGAAATCCCATTTGGTACATCAGCAACCCCAAAGCCTGACATCAGCTCTCAGGGGAAGACCAACACCTAACATATAAGCTTGCTTTTCATTATTCACTGATTTTATATTTTGTAAAGTCACCTACTTGCTGATATTTATTTGTAGTCTCAAAATTAATAAAATTGTAATACTCAAAATTAATTTCAACTCTTCCCCAGTCATTCACACAGGCACGAATGACAGTTTGGGCTGCTCGATGCCATGTTCTCAGGTGACAAGGCAGCTTCTTAATTTTTTTTTTTAAAGAGAGATTTATCTTATGTGAGTGTTTTGCCTACATGTATGTCTGTTCACCATGCACATGAAGGCCAGAAGAGGGCATTGGATCCCTTGGAACTGGAGTTACAGATGGTTGTGAGTTATCTTGTGAGTGTTGGGAATTGAACCTAGTCCTCTAGAAGAACAGCCATTGCTCTTAACCACTGAGCCACTCCCCCCCAACAAGGTAGCTTCTTGGTCAAACTCATCTCCTGTAAGCATGGGAGCTAGTTAAGGTCTATGAACAGCCAGATTTGCAACACTTTTGCTCGTGATTTCATGGTTGAAATAATTGCCCCAAGCCTTGTGTTAAATTACTACCTGGTGCTTCTCTGAACAGGAAAGCTTTTTCACAAAGAAATACATTGATGGGAAATATTTTACTCAGGGATAAACCACAGAGCTGTTGGGTGTGTGTCCTTGGGTGTGAATCAACACGTATTAAATAAGATATATTTAGACAGAAACCCACATGAGGCAAGGTTATGAGTGGGTGAAAATGTGACAGAGGCCAGCAGAAACCTAACTCTGTGACTCCTTTAGGCACAATGGCTCAGTACTGTACAGTTTCTAGTTTGCTGTAGGCTGTGGTACTATATTGTAAAATATAGTACCACAAATCTGATAGTCCAAACATAGCTGTGGTGGTTTGAATATGCTTGGCCCAGGGAGTGGCACTATTAGGAGGTGTGGCCTTGTTGAAGGAAGTGTGTCACTGTGGGTGTGTGCTTTGAGACTCTCCTCCTAGCTGCCTGGAAGCCAGTCTTTTCCTGGCTGCCTTTGGAATAAGAGGTAGAACTCTCCACTCCTCCAGTGTCATGCCTGCCTAGATGCTGACATGCTTCCCGACAAAACGATAATGGATTGAACCTCTGAATCTGTAAACCAGCCTCAATTAAATGTTATCCTTTATAAGAGTTGCCATGGTCATGATGCCTCTTCACAGCAATGAAACCCTAACTAAGACAACAGCTAATTTTTTTTCATAGATGTGCACACGATGGGTCTAGCTGTATCTCCCATCATGTATGTCCCAGGCTTGGTACAAAGCAGTGCCATTAGCACCAGCTCGGGGGAGGGGGGTCCCTTGTGGTACAAGAACTCAGATGATAAGTCAGGCTCCTTAGGATTCAAATCTCAGCCCAGGGTAGCTGTGTGTCCTTAGGCTAGTCCTCTCAGGGTCAATTTCCTTAAATGTGCCCAAGGTACACTGCCGTCATGACAATAAAGGTAGGTGCCTGGCATAGAAGCTCTTAGCGCGTGGAGCATGTCGTAACTCAGGTAGAACTTCCAACAAGTGGCAAGCTAGCCTTTGAAGACTAAGTATTTGGCAGGAGCAAGCACTAAGGCCACACGGACCCATCTTTTCCCCCTTAGCACACTTACTTTCTCACTCCTGCCTAGGGCCTGCCATGCAGGCTTTATCAATGACTGTCCATCAAGAGTCTGACCCAGAGCATCAGAGACAGAGGGTGTTCAGACATTGGCATCCACTGCAGAGCCAAAGCTACACAGCAAGCAGTGGCACGCCACAGGCCACCTCCCTTTGCCTTGCATCATCTATCTGTGGTGGTGAACATTGATAAATTAAGAGACTTCCTATTAATTTGAAAATCCATATTTCTGACCTATTTGAACGAATCAAAGAGTTTACATCTTTCCGTGCCTACTCTAGAACAGCAATGGAAGTTGAGGCTGTAACGTGGCCCCTCCCAGGATTCTGACAAGAGCTCTCCTGCTTGGTCTGGTTGCTTTCTTGGCTGCCTGGCAGAGTAAGAGTTTCTGGTCTCTTCTAGAGATATTATATAGGCAGAGGATCTTAGCTTGGGGTATAGCTAAGTGGCACGTGTCCAAGTCCTGAGGCCATAAGTGGTAAAGCTAGGATTTGAAGCCTACGCTTGTGGCAGGGTGCTGTGTTGCACAGTGGCCTAGGCCAGCCCGGCAGTATTCTTTTGGCTATTGCCAGATGTTGGTGAAAGTGCTGGACTGGGCTAAAAGGGAAAGCCTGTTGGACAGGGCCACTGGGGCTGCAGAGCAAACAGAATACACCCCTGACTGCAGCAGGCAAAACCTCTCTTCTTCCCTGCAGCTGGTGCACATGATCCCCACTCTCTGAAACAGCCCGCCCTTCGCTGTTCTGTTGACACTGGGCTCTGGTATATCCCTCTAAGCTGCCTTTCTTAAGAGCACACAAGGGCCTCCTTACAGAGACTGTGGTATGGTAAGAAGAGAAAAGTGAACTGTCCTAGGACAGGACTGAGCTGGAAACATCAGCAAAGGACTGGATATGAACCTCAGAGGCCCCTCCCTGCCAAGTGAGGCTCAACTGTGAAAATGTGTTTAGTGATGATGGCCGCCAGGAGCCACACCATTGTCTAGAGGGCACGTTACAGACCAATGCCCTGGGAACATATAGCAGGAAGGCTCCGTGGTGCAACGGCTTCTTTTCCTTACGGTCAATTTTTTTTTTTTTTTTTTTTTCTTGAGACCAGATGCTGTATAGCCCAGACCAGACCCAAACTCAGTGTAACTGAGGCAACTTTGGACTCTTGATTCTCCTCCCTCCGCCTCCTGAGTGCTGCCATCATAGCGGGGAGCCACCATGGCTGGGTCACTTTTAAGCTAAATATAGTAGTAAAAGTGGTATCTACCCTTTAAAAAGGCCCCTCTAAACACAGAAGAGAGATAGTGTGTGTGTTTTGTTTTTTGTATAGCCCTGACTGTCCTAGAACTCACTATGTAGACCATGCTGGCCTCAGACTCAGAGACGCACATGACTCTGCCTCACAAGTGCTGGGATTAAAGGCATGCACGCACCACTACCACCTGGCTGGCACACAGTATTTTTGTGAGAGGGGTATTGTTATTGTTTTTGCATGGTTCTAACCATAGTGTATGTGTGTTCATATCTTTTAAAAATTTTAACATGGTTTAAGAATTGTCCATATGGTGCAGTCTTTATAAAACGTGTTTTCTGGGGGCTGGAGAAATGACTCATTGGATAAAGTACGTGTTGTGCAAGTGTGAAGAGCTGCTGGGATCTCCCAAATCCATGTAAAAGCTGCACACAGCAATGCGTATCTGCAATCCCAGTGATCCTAGTGAGGAGAAGGGCGGTGGAGACAGGAAAATCCCTGGAAGGCAGAGGCCAGACAGCCTGGCACACGGGTTGTCCTCCGCATGTGCTGGGGCATGGCTGTGCCTATACTCACACACGTGAGCGTGCACTATGCACCCACACCCACCTAACACGGACACTGGTGAATATGCACAGTGGCTTATGGCTTGCATAATCTTCCATCGCTGGCCCATGATGGTTAACTTTCCTCTTCTGCTAAATACCAGAGCCTTCTCATCATCAAAGCCAGTGCAATTGCTATCTTTGTCTGTAGCTATCGTTCTACATTTAGCGTTATTTCCTCATGACGGATCCCTGGGTGGATTCCAGTATCAACAAGCCTGGATGTTCTGCCAGCCAAACTGCTTTCTTGAAGGATCAGGTTGCCAGCTGACTCCTCTCACCCATAACATCTGCACAGTGGCTGGATTTTCTGTGTGGTAAAGCCACTGTTCCTGACCAAAGCTTTAAAGGACAAAGTTAAGCTCAGACACAAGAGCCATTTGATATAATTTTGCTGCCTATTTTCCCTGTGGCCAGTGTCTTTACACCCATGTGGCAAGAGGGAAGAGTGTTTCTGCAGGAGTCAGATGGGAGCCCTTGGACAGGGTTCTGAAGAATGTATAAGCGCCTCCTGTGAAGTTTAAGTGTGGGGTCAGCAGTTAATGGTCCAGAATGCTGTGGTGGCTGGGTACTGTGCAGCCACCTGCAGTAGGGACAGAGGGGCTGTAGAGAGTAAGGCTGGGCCAGGATGTATAAGAGTGTGTGGGAAAACTCGCAGGTTCAACAGCAAGTCAGGTTTAATGTTGAAGGCCAGGTTTACGTCATAGTTGGTCTTGCCCCGGAGATGAGAGGAGGCTCTAGGTGAGCAGGTAACAGATAGATTAAGAGGGCCATAGGAGCTAAAATGAGATGTTAGGGGAGGGGTCAGAAGCAGAAATGGCTTCATGAGGAATTCAGGAGGTCAATTCTTCAGGGCCAGAAGAGATGGCCCCTGAGGCACAAGGGGAAGAGCCGTGACAATG
This sequence comes from Arvicanthis niloticus, assembly GCF_011762505.2. NCBI lineage: Eukaryota > Metazoa > Chordata > Mammalia > Rodentia > Muridae > Arvicanthis > Arvicanthis niloticus. Next base: position 120,866,088 of record NC_047659.1, read on the forward strand.
CCTAGGTCTCTGAGAGGCCATGAACACCAAGCCCGTCCTCCTCGGGTTCACACTTCCTTCTCCTGTATTAGTACAACATTAATTTTGTTCAGGGATGGCAACATTCCCAGCTACAAGCAGCTACACAAACAGCCCCAATTCCGGGTGCAAGTCACAGTAGCAGCTCCAGCCTGTGAACTATGGGCAACAACATGTTGGGCTTAAGAACCTGGCCAGCTGTTCATCTGCAGAGGCTGAGCCAGAAGGGACCCCATGCCTTCAAAGACGGGAGTCTTCCCAGGTCCCTGGAAATAGGGCTGGCTTCAGAATCAAGATTTAGGAAACAGCAGCTAAGCAATCTACAGATGACCCGGGCATCCTGAGATCCCCAAAGATTTACTCTGGGAACCAGAAAGGGGCCTCTGGAAAGTTCCTCTGTTCTCCTGGGGATAGAGCCTGGGCACCTACCTCTGCCCACGGCCACACACCTCTCAGAGCTGTTGTGACATCACAACCTCACCCCCATGTCTTCTTCCCAGCTACATTGCCTGAGTTCACATGGAGTCCCAGCCTTGCTCATGCAGTGTCCTCTGACAAGCTCTTGGGAACCTCTCAGGCCTCCTAGTCTGCCAAGATCTTTCAGGCAGGGAAGCCGGTCAATGGCTCTGTGGGCGGTCAAATCCACAGCTCCCACCTGTGGTCCTGTTAACTCCGCCCCTTTAGAGTATTGCTTCACCTAGGAGCTTCAGAGCCTTGACAATGCCACCACGCCCCCGTGGAAGAGCTTTTGTAGCAGAATAAAAATGCTGCTCCTATTCAAGAGAGGCAGAGCATAGCAGAGAAGGCTGCCAGGCAGCATCCTCTCCCATCCAGGCCTGGCCAAGCCCCACAGCCCTTTCTGAATGAGAACCCCCACTCCCCACCCCCCATTCCACCCAGAGGCCTTAGGATGTCAATGACACAGAAACATACTCCTCATCCTTGGGTGGAGATGGACAGCTGGAGACCTCAGCCCCCACCTCTCGTCCACAGAAAGGCTCTGCTGTCACCATCTTATAGATGAAAGAGGCAGAAAGTGGCCAGACCCTCCTACAGTCACACGACTAATGGCACAAGGAGCAGCTTAGAAAATCAGCGTCATGAGTGAGCGCCGACTAAGCTTCCATGGGGTCTTTGTTTGCACAGAGAGGTT